>NC_040915.2:40852235-41041260 GCF_004126475.2 Phyllostomus discolor | reverse complement strand
CCTTAGCCTGGCATCTTGCCCAGTTTCAAGATGGAGGGGCTCTCACGTGACTCATTATCCAAGATGACGACAACCATGCACCTCCACCCTGGCGGGGGTGGGGGGGCACTCACGTGGCTCGTCCTCCATTTTACCCAAAGGGGTGGTGCACCCACATACATGCAATATAGTACTGTGGCAGAAAACCACCCCCCAACCCATGATGAATTCTCCCGACTGACGCAGACAAACAAAGGAAAAGGGGATCTTTCACATGCCCACAGCAGGGGGGCCCAATCAGACTCTGTAAGCCTGGCCGGCCTGAGGGTCACAAACACATTCACACACAGTCAGTCACACAACTCTCCCTCAAGTCGGAGTCCAATGGTCTGGGTCTTGGTCCAGACCCCTGAATTTTCTGGTTGGAGGGTGATCGGCCCCCCTCTGATACTCGACTCTGGTCCCCAGGGCTCCCCGATTCCTGATTGGCTCCTCCGACAGTTTGTGGTTCATCTCTCCCCTCTGCCCAGGTGTTAGAGTGGTCAGGGACGTGGCACAGGAGTCTCTGCCCCGGGAAGCCTGGAATCACCAGGGCACGTGCTCCTCCCCTGCGGCAGGGCTCCCCCGCTGACTCCCCCAGTCGCCTTCACCGGAGGCAAAATACCTGCTTGTGTGAGGGGTTTCCCGGCCAAAGCACCAAAATGTTGTGGAAAATCCTCCACACGTGGGGAGATAACGAAACACAAACTTTATTATGCGAGCTCGGGGCTCAAGGGGGGGTTAATTCCCAAATCCTGAGCCAAAAAGGCTGGGTTAGGGGTCATTTTTATATACCAGTCACACAGGCAGAAAGGGAGGGGGGCCCGTTGCTGAAAACGAGCATTCAGAAGCAGGGGCAAGGTCAGTGACCTTCAGATATCGTCCCTTAGCAATGTCTGCTAGCCAGCTCCTTACCTAAAAATAACTTTTACTCATCTTTTGTCCCGACAAAACTTGCAAGTGTTACAGAGAGCAGTTTCCTTTCCTGCCACACCCTGACTGGAGAACGAACTGACCACCTTGGCATGTAGGCAGGACATTCTAACCAACTGAGCTACCAGGCCAGGGACACTAGGGGAAATTTTGAAAAGTGGAGTTTCTGGGTTAGAGGGTGTGAGGATGTTATTTCTGGATGGCTATTCTCAAAATGATCACTGGGAAGTCTGCACCAAAGGAGTCTTTCAGAGCAAGGACACTGCACCTGCTTGCTCATCAGACTCAGAGATGTCAGGAGTCCTCTGGATCTCCATAGGGGCCACCACATTATGTGGACCTTAAAAATATCGCAGTCAGTTATTTTACCAGCAGATAAGGGGTTTGCTCATAAACAGTAAAAAAAAAAATGCAATTCAGGTCAAGCAAGCTGTAGCAAAAATCATGGGCCGGCTCCACAAGTAAAGGAGAGGAACGTATTTCACAAGGAGAAAGGAGGAAGGTGAAAGTGCGCTGCAGAAAGTCCTCAGTTCAGGGGGACGATGGCTTCTCTCCAGCTGAGGTGGGGGGAGTCAGCTCCTCCTGGGAGCACACGGTCCATCTCCATGGCCGCGGAAACCGCCTAGGTGGTCCTCGCTGCAGGCTGCGGACAGCCGCTCGGGAGACCCAAGGCAGCCAATCCCCGCGGGCGGGGCGGGTCTTCCGCTGGCCAGTCCCGAACCCAGGGGGTTCAGTGTCCCCCAACCCCCCCGTCCCCCCCTTTCAGCTTCTTCTGACCGCCCATTGGCGGGCAGGGCACTGGGATCGCAGCGCTGATTGGCGGGTTGCTCCCACGAGGCTATCCGGGCGGGAACCTCGCCTCGAGCACCCGCCCTGCTCCCGAGGGCGGGAAGCCCAGGAGAGGACGCTCGGCCGCGGTGGGCGGCTCGGCAGGGGCCCCGGGAGACGGACCGGTAAGCGGGGAGCCCTGCCCTGTGGAACCCTCAGCCCGAGACCTTCCCAGTCCAGCCAGAGAGACCCCAGATGCCCCCATCCCGAGGGGCCCGAACCCCTTCAGCACCGAGGGGCCGCGTCCGCTAACCCGGAGGACCCCACGTCTCCTGACCCCAACGCTCAGACCCCCAAACAGCCCGGAACCCCAGTTCCCCTCAGCTCGGGGCGCCCTTCCTGCAGCGCGCCCGCCCGGAAAGACCAAATCTCCCCAAACGCAGAGACCCCGAATGCCGTCGTCCTGGAAACCAACTCAGTGGAGGGGACCCGGACACCCCTCGTGCGACGCCCCAACCCCCTCAGCCGCGGCGGTCTGACCCTCTCCCCCGGGATGCTGAGTGTCCTCCATCGCGGCCTGCCGAGCCCACCCTAAGGCGGCACGCCGCGGGGGGTGGGGAGGGCCCCCAACAAGAGCGCCCCATCCGGTGGGTCTGCGGCTGCGCGGCCCCGCCCTATCCAGCCCCTCTTCCGGCAGGGCCCAGGTAGCGCATGCGCAGGTGCTGGGCCCAGCAACCCGGTGACCCAGCAACTCGGCTCAGGCGGCTCCATGCGCCTGCAGCTCCCTCCCGCAGGGACACCGATGGGGGGAGTTTGCTCCTTCGAGTCAGAGCGGGGCTGGCGCTGACGGTGCGGGGCTCACAGCAACTCGTTGTAGAGCCTCCCGTCCCATCGGAGCCAGTCACACGGGCTTCCTGGGCTTGTGCCTCCTCCCCACGCTCTATGCTTTGGGACAGAGGTCTTGTCTCTTCCCTGGTCTCGGGGGCCCGCGACCGGCTTTCCTGTGTCACCGCCACAGGTGAAGCACCGAGCTCCAGGAGGGGGACCGTAAGGACTCGGATGAAGAACGGGCTCCGAGGCAGCAAGGTGAGCGGCAGGAGGAGCCAGCGCTGCCCTCCCGACTCGGACCTGGTTTGGGTCGGGCGGCATCTCAGGACGTAACCAGGGAACAGGTTTGCTGGTGCAGAAAACAAGCAAGATGCAGAACAGTGTATCGTACAGTGAGGGGCTGTTCCCGTAAACTTTCACGTGGGCAACGTAATCATCTGTATTTATAGATGCATTAATAAGCAGTAAATGTGTAAGAACATAAAGTGAGCGAGAAATAACTAATTCAGAAGAGTCGTCAGCGCAAGAGAGGGAGGCGGGTCTGGCCACTGAGGAGGGTCCCCACACCTGGCTGATGGCCTGCATGGAGACAGGCGGGGAACAGTGTTAACCGTGGTGATGACGGGAGTGGGGGAGGGCCAGGGTGGGAGGGGTTGACCATCGTCTGGTTTCCTGATGTCGGTCATGGTTGCAGTTCTGTCCAGTATCGTGAGTGTTCAGAGGGTGGGGTCGGTCCACTTTCATGGGTCTGGGGTTGACACACAGCTGAAGAGAAGATGTGATCTTTAATGAGACTGGAATTCTGTTTCTGGGGTCAACAGACAGTGGATGCTGATCAGAGTCTAATGACTAAGGAAGGGCGTGGGTGGCAGGTATGTGCTCAGGGGGAAGATACCAGAGAAAGGAGGCCGGGTGGTCGAGGTGCCCTTAGCTCTGGCATGACCAGTGTGAATGAAGAAAACAGGACGGAGAAAGGGTTATATTGAAGACATGGAGTTTCTGTGCAGTTAGTTTTACTACATTTTTGTCAGGAGAGGCCAATTTATTCTTTAATAAATGCAATAGATGCTTTATGAACAAAGGATGAAGCATAGATGACACTTTGTCTATTTTTCTTAAACATTCTAATGAAATTAGTGGATGGCCCCAATAGAGGCCGAGGCCTTAATGAACCTCAGAAACATTTTCCAGCCATCCTGGGATTGTTCCCTGGACTGCTCTCAATCAGACTTCTGTGTCCCTAATAAGAATCTCCAGGTTTTGCAAGCATTTACCAACCAAAACACCGATTTCTCATCATCTTTCAGTGAAACCTTCCTAGGTGGCCTACAGAAGGGAACACAGTAAACACCAGAAGGTGAGTATTTCCCAAATCCTGTTGACAAGAAAATTTTCCTCATGGATAAAAACACAGGTAAGAGCAGGAAAATGCAGAAAGTATCCTAAGAACTGCCGCCTTCCTTTCCTGGTCTCTTCAACACACTGTCTGACATTATTTTTTTTAAAGAATTTATCTATCGATTGGTTTAGAGAGAGGGGAAAGGAGGGAGAAAGTGAGGAAGAGAAACACGCGCAAGAGAAACATGAATAGCTTGCCTCTCACATGCCCCCAACTGGGGGACCTGGTCCAGCTTGTGCCCAGGCATGTGCCCTGACCAGGAATGGAACTGGTGACCTTTCCGTCTGCAGGCCAGCGCTCAGTTCACTCAGACACACCAGCCAGGGCTAATCATCATCTTAATGGTTAACAACTACAGAAACGGTAGTAACTGCCAGTTGTTTCAGTCTCACAATGCTTCAGACTTTGAGAGTTCTATGTGAATACACTCGCTTAAACATTACAACAATCTGATGAGATACATACTATAATTGTCACCATTTATGATGAAGGAAGTGAGTTTTCAGAGATGTAGAAATGTTTGACTATATGTTTAAGATCTCCGTATCAGTGGCAGTGCAATCTAACCCATAGTTACTTCTTTAAACCACTTACGAACTCATTAAAACTTTCATAGTTTTACCCTGGCCAGCATGACTCAGTTGGGTGTCATCCTGCAAAGCAAAAGATCGCCGGTTTGATTCCTGGTCAGGGCACATGCCTGGGTTGTGGGCCAGGTTCCCAGTTGTGGAGTGTGAGAGAGGCAACTGATCAATGTTTATCTCTCAGATTGATGTTTCTCTTCCTCTCTTTCTACCTCTCTTCCCCTCTCTCAAAAAATAAAATCCTTTTTAAAATTAAAAAAAATACAACTTCCATAGTTTTCTAAAGTTTACATTGTCTTATCCATATGTCATTACATCATTCATCTGGCTGATGATTTAATCAAATTTCTTTCTGCTGTGCTGAAGTAGAGATGCACTAAGACCCGCCGACTAAGGAAAGCATACATTGTATAGGCAGTTGGTACAGTGGATGGTCCCAGTGAAGAAATATACAAAATATCCAGGATCACAGCCTCCTACTCGTAATCAGAAGAGCATCTGCCACCCCTGAGGAGCTTCAGGTTTCATGATTGAGAAACAACAAATAATAAAATGACTTAAGGAGTTTCATATAGGCTTACACACTATTCAATAGAAACTCATCTGTCTGGAATGATTTCAAATGCCATTTCTTATAGGGTGAGGTAACATGCTTCTTTCTCTGAGTTCCAATGAGGCCACTCTCATCTGTTCAGAATCATTTGTTCAGCCCGCCTACCTCTGTGTTGTGAGCTCTTTGAGAGGCTGTTGCATACCTGAGTCTTCTCAAGGGTCACAGACCCAGATCAGGGGCCCTGAATGTTTGCTGAATGAGTAATTTCACAGTTACAAATTAAACTAGAGGATGATCAATGAATGCTGAAGGTAATTTCTGTAAGATTTGAAATACGGAGAGAGCTGAGAGGTAAATTGATAGCAGGACTGTAATCTCACATTCATACTGTTACACAATTCACAGAACACTGGTCAGCATTATTTAATGGCACGTTCACTAGAACATTCAAAATTAGCATGTTACAGATTACGAAACTGAAAAACACTAGCTACAGATACAGCCTTATTCAAACAGAATTGATGGGAACCAGCTAATCTAAGTACCAATATTCCTTCTAAGGTATTGCAGATTTTATCACCATTTTATTTATTGTGTATATATGTTTCTGCCATCTATTTCTTTATTCTCTTTCCAATATCCTTCACTCAATATTATACAGACAGTTGAAACAAAAGAGCCATAAGGCATGAGTTCTAATCTTGGATTCATTACCCACATTGGCCCTATCCCCTATAATACTCATACTCCCTAGGTATTTCCAAGGGTTGAAGTATTAAAGACATGCATGTAAAATGTATCATAAGCCTTAAAAATTAAATACATGTTATCTTTTAATATGTGACTTGTATTGAAGGCAACATCCAGGCTACCATTAAGCGATGAATATAGTTTGAAGGAATTGTCAGGAACAGCAAATTGGATGACTGCAAGTGACTCAGAGCATGCCCAGAAACCAGTGTCCCCTCTGGGAGAAGCATGTGCCTTTGGAAAGCACACTAGACAAAAATCAGGTAAGAAAAAATAATTTGGAAACTTAGTTCTTCTAAGTGCTATAGAAGGGCTGACAAGTATGACCTAGGTAAGTGAGGAGGAGTTTGAATGGGCCTGGATTTAAGCTGGGCTCACCTGAGACTATAGTTAGCACTGGAGCTTTAGGCAAATCCTATACATTCTCTGAGCTCCTGAATGCTAATGTGTAAAGTGAAGATAAGGAAACATCACTCATAAATTATTTGAAAACATTAAATTTAAAACAATTGACCCATGCAACTTGTCCAATAAATCCACTCTGCTAATGGCAACCACGCTTTATTGGTGTTGTGTGCCCAGGCCTTTACTCAATGCCTAACACATAAAGCGTACCCAATAAATTTTTTATGAATAATTACAGGTTGGCAAATTAAAACTGGTAATGGGAAAATCTAGAAACTAAAATTGAATCAGGCATCTGTACTTAGTGTGGAGTCTTCATCTTCTGAACCAATAGTTAACAGTAAAATACCAGAGTATGCAAAAGGACAGGTAATAAATTGATGGGAGGAGATGGTGTTATATGACAAAATGGGAACTGACACTGCAGACCCTACCAGCCTCCCTCATCTGGCCTTCTCCAACTTAGAACTCAAGAGGAAGGAGATGGACATGAAGATGTACAGCCTACGAGAAAGAAAGGACTGTGTGTACCAAGAGGTCACCGAGCCCCAGGATGATGACTACCTTTGTAAGTGACCCTCACTGAGAAACATGTTATGATACAATAATTTTATCTGGTCCTTTGCTCTCCAAATCATTCCCTTCCTCTAGTGACATAGAGTACAGGATTGAGTCTCAATGATGTCAGTGCTGGACTTTCTCTGAAGCTCTTTGTGTCCAGGAACATGCATTATACCTTCCCTAACCCCTGTTGCTCTCACCTCCAGATTGTGAGAAGTGTCAGAACTTTCTTATCGACAGCTGTGCGGTGCATGGGCCCCCTCCATTTGTAAAGGACACTGCAGTGGACAAGGGGCATCCCCACCGCTCAGCCCTCACCCTGCCCCCTGGATTGAGAATCGGGCCATCGGGCATCCCTGAGGCTGGGCTTGGAGTGTGGAATGAGGCAGCTGACTTGCCAGTGGGTCTGCACTTTGGCCCTTATGAAGGACACATCACAGAAGATGGAGAGGCAGCCAAGAGCAGATACTCCTGGCTGGTGAGAACTCTTTACCTCTTCCACTGTCCTCTGGCTTCCCACGTGCCTTCTGAGGCTTGGAGGGACCTCACCTCTTATGTGCTAGATATGGAGGGGATAATATGGTTAGCTCTGTATACTGACTGGACTTCACATGAACACAGAGCTCCTGTTTAATGATCAGACGGTAAGTGGGAGCAAAGTGGTACAGACACAAAAGAGTGACTCCTCCCTTGTGGGCCTCTTGCTCTGTTTGGACAGGTAGACTCAGATGTGTAGGCAATTGTAGGGAACCGTTTCCAATGTTGTGGAAATGTAGCTCAGCCCTCACGTGGAAAGCCAGTGGGGTGCAAGTGGCACACGGGACCACGCCTGCAGATAGGTTTTCCTGTGGGGAATCAGGCCTGCATTGTACCCAGACTGCTGTGAGACTTGCTTTTGCTAAAACTCCCTCACCCTGAATTGAGGCAGCAAGGGCTTACTGCAACTTCCTAAAATCTGAGCGAAACCTCCCAAGTATGGAGTGTGACCAGTTCAACCACTTTTCCCCTTGGTCTGCAACATCCTCTCTTTGAAGTTATTAGCAACATTCTTTACTTTGTTATCCTTAAAAGGTAATCCCTGCACTGAAGCTGTGCATAGTAAATAAGGACTACCCTCCATGTAATGTACCCAGAGAAGCAATAAAAGCCTGTCCACGCAGGGACTGGGCTCTCTGGCCCTCTCGCCCTCTCTCAGAGAGTGTCCATGACGACCGTTATTCTCCACAGGACTTCTGTAGTCCGTGTGTATTTGTTCTCTAGCAGCCACAACACACACGGATCCTGCAGGCCACCCGCGATAACTAAGGAAAATATCATGTGGTCACAGGTGGCAGTTGAATCCCCATGCAGGTTGAAGGAACTTTGATGACAGTGGAGTAAAATAATTCTGACTACTACACCTCCCCACTAAAAAATAAATAAATAAAAGGTCTTTAACTTCTTTTCTGAAATGCAGATCGCCAAAGGGAGAAACTGCTATGAGTATTTGGATGGAAAGGACAGATCCTGGGCCAACTGGATGAGGTGAGGTCAGCAGGTCTCTGGGTGCCAGAGGGGACTCTCATCCCCCACAAGCCCATATATCTTTTCCTCTCATCATGCCTCCCTCAACAGTCTCCCTTAATCCTTTTTCCCTTTTTTTCTCTATACACTGTTCTTTCATTTCAGGGGGCTTTTAGGAAAAAAGTAGCATATGTCCTCAAACTATAAAGTTCTCTGCTAGATACAATCTGGGTGCTGGAAAGGACCTTGAAGAGCCTAGCTAGATACAACAGGGACACTGGATTACACTTTAATTTATCAAATGAACATTAATTAAGCACTTACTATATTCCAGTTTAGATGAAGGAATACATTACTTACACAGATCACACAACCCATGTCCTTATGAAGGACTTCTTGCAGACAGACATAAAACAGCCACTTTTAGAAACATTTAACTATAATTTCCAAGAAGTTCACAGTGTCAAGATACCACAAAAAAAAGGGTGGCCTAAAAATGTGAGGGCAGCAAACCATCCCAGCCTCACTTCAAACTGGAGCTGGGCTCTGAGGCCTATAGAGGAATGGTCATGGGCCCCTTTCCTGAGAGGGGCTCTCTTTTATCAAGGATAACAGAATGTGAATCAACTACTATTGTTCTGTTTCATTTTACTAAGACAAAAAGACCTCCAATTTTCTATGGTCACCTTGGGCAGGCAAGTGAATGGTACCCTAAATAAAGTGTGGAGGAGTTGAGAAAGGCCTCTTGGGAGAAAACAGACATGGGCTGAGTACTGGATAATTAGTGAGCTAATTTAGAAGCAGGGCCCTAGATCAAGCACCATGTTCTGTGGTGTGAGACAATTTGATTTAGAGCTTGGAGGTGCAAGGTATCACTGGATATTATGGCCAATCAGGGTAGAAGTTAAGTCTAGAACTGGGTTTTAGGAAATGGTATTAGTCAGGATGAACACTGCAAGCAGGACTTGGAGATAGGCATTCACATTCTGATGGACGCTCAGACACTGAAGAGAAGGTTCCCCAGGAGCATTAGGACAGTGGGCAATGCCTGAGCCTGAGGGCCTTAAGAATCGGGGAGGAGCTGGACATGGATGTAACAAGTAGTGGGAACTCATCACTGTGGTTTTCTTTCCCTTCATCCACCTCAATTCCAGGTATGTGAACTGTGCCCGGGATGATGAAGAGCAGAACCTGGTGGCCTTTCAATACCATGGGCAGATTTTCTACCGAACCTGCCGGGTCGTCAGGCCGGGCTGTGAGCTGCTGGTCTGGTTTGGGGACGAGTATGGCCAGGAGCTGGGCAGCAAGTGGGGCAGCAAGTGGAAGAGAGAGCTCATGTCCAGGAGAGGTGGGCACCACTGTTCTTCAAAACAGAAAGAAAAGAGAGAATTTTCCATAGAAATATTCATAATCCAACTCTTAAGTACAGTAAAGTCCACTCTAAAGTCAGTAAAGTTTCAAATCACATGCTGCAGAAGTTCACAATGCAATCATATGCCCTTGACTCTTAGGCAAAATTTTTATATTTTTTATTTTTAAAATATTTTATGAGCAAAATACACAACCACTTATAGTGCTGAAAGACTGAAAGGCAAAAAAGAAGTTTTCAGTCACTTACCAGTTCTCTCACCAAGACAGTTTTTCTGAAACTTTTATAGCTGGTTGTTGTTGTTATTGTTGTTCATTTTCCTCCATACTTCTGAATAAAATGTTTTTGTTTATAGGCATTCATTATTTTTTAAAGATTTTGCCCTGGCTGGTATGGCTCAGAGGATTGTCCACTGGCCTGTGAACCAAAGGGCTGCCGGTTTGATTCCCAGTTGGGACACATGCCTGGGTTTTGAGCCAGGTCCCCAGTAGGGGGCATGTGAGAGGCAACCACACGTTGATGTTTCTTTCCCTCACCCTCCCTCCCTTTGCCCTTTTCTGAAAATAAATACATAAATCAAATCTTTTTAAACAAAATTGTATTTATTTTTGCAGAGAGTGGAAAGGAGGGAGAAAGAAAAATCAATATGCAAGCAAAACATTAATCAGTTGTCTCTGGCACACCCCCAGCTGGCCCACAACCCTAGCATGTGCCCTGACTGGGAATCGAACTTGTAACCTTTCAGTTTTCAGACACCACCCAACCCACCAAGACACACCATTCAGGCAAGGCACATTCGTTCATTATTTCAGTGAATTGTCGTGTGAGATCCTACTCTGTGGTGCACAGCGTCCTCGGACCTGGAAATACAGATTAACCTGAGGGTGAGAATCACTGCTCTTGAAGGACCTGAGGGAAAACCAGGCACTTGTGCTTAACATGTGCATACCACTACACAGCGGTTAGTGCTTTGGAGATAACTGATCCAGGACAAGTGCCTAGAGATCAGTGTGAGGGGAGGTGCAGTATGGCAGGTGGTCTGGGAAGGGCTCTCAGGAGATAACATTTACAAAATTACCTGGGGGCAAATGATCCCAGGCAGAGGGAGCATCTAGTGCAGAGAAGAAAAGAGAGGGGGCGTTGAATTGGCTGAGGGTCACTCAGGTCTCGTCTCAGCACAGAGGATAAGAACGGAGATCAGATGGATGCTTAGCAGCCCTGAAGTGCGGTGTTGGTAATGTGAGTTGAGACCCTGGGGACTTGCCTGAGTGCAAGTGTGCAGTCATCAGCTGTAGAGTGGTGTGTTCTCTGTTCTGATTATGCTTTGTTAAGTTTTAGAAAATAAACCCCAGTGGGGAATCTCCTCAGAGATCACTTCATCTCCAAGTGGCATGGTGGATTGGCTAGAGACAGGAGTCGGGCGTGTAAGACGTGTGGTTGGAGAAATATTTTGAAACAGGACTTAGTGTATTTGAAATGGGCTAACACTGAATGAGATGAAGCATAAACATCTGGTGTGAGGCTTGAGGAAGGACTTTTTTTAAAGATTTTATTTATTTTTAGAGGGGAAGAGGGAGAAAGAGGGAACCATTAATGTGTGCTTGCCTATCACACACCCCCTACTGTGGACCTGGCCCACAACCCAGACACGTGCCCTGACTGGGAATCAAACCTGCGACTCTGCTTCACAGGCTGGCACTCACTCCACTGAGCCACATGAGCAAGGGCAGGAGGACGTTTCATTTTGCTGTTTTAGAAACCAGAGAGAAGCAATGCCTAGTTGGGGCCTGTGGTTTTCATTTTTAACATGACTTAGAAGATAATGATAGAAGGGAAAGGTCACTACAGTTCCATCCACACAGGGAGTGAAATGGCCTCTCATGCTCCTTGACAGCCCCTAGTCTGGGCAATATTAGAAAAGACCCTTGCTGTGGGCTTTCTGAATTTCTGAAGGAGATTCACTGCAAAAAGGAAAATAGACCACAAGTGGACACTTTGTGGGAGACAGAGCTTGCACTGTCACCACAGTAAGAAAAATTCATGGGGCAGGTCTTACCAGGAGACTAATCATAGGGCCCAGGCATTCTCATCAACATCTGCCCTGACCAAACCTTTCTCTTTCAGCAGAACCAAAGCCAGAGATCCACCGATATCCCTCCTGCTCTCTGGCCTTCTCCAGTCAGAAATTCCTCAGCCAACATGTGAAATTCAATCAGTCCTCTCAGATTCTCCCAGGAACATCTGCAAGAAAACACCCCCCAGTAAAGGAACCCTGTCCAGTGGATCAGAATCAGCAGCAACAACATACTCGTACATGCAGCTGGAATGATAAAGCTGAACATCAAAAGTTCGAAGAAAGGTCCAAACTTTTGCTTAAAGGGATCAGTCAGAGGAGACACTCAAGACCCATTTTCCAACCTTCCAAAGAACAAATGAGGAGCTCTAGTGAGCATAAGAAAATGATGGAGGAAGAGCCCTGTAGAGGCCAGAAAGAGAGTCCAGAAGACACAGGCAAGTTATTTGTGAAAATAGGAATGTCAAGAATTAGAACGTTCAAGTATGGAAGGTGTTGGCAAGGCTTCAACGATGGGTCACATCTCATTAGAGACCAGAGGACACACTCAGGGGAGAAGCCCTATGTTTGTAGGGAGTGTGGGCGAGGCTTTACACGGAAGTCACATCTCATCACACACCAGAGGACACACACAGGGGAGAAGCCCTATGTGTGCAGCGAGTGTGGGCGAGGATTTACACAGCGATCACACCTTGTCACACACCAGAGGATACACTCTGGGGAGAAGCCCTATGTTTGTGAGGAGTGTGGGCGAGGCTTTTCACGGAAGTCATTTCTCATCAGACATGAGAGGACACACACAGGGGAGAAGCCCTATGTTTGCAGGGAGTGCAAGCGAGGCTTTACATGCAAGTCAGATCTCATCAGACACGAGAGGACACACACAGGGGAGAGGCCCTATGTTTGCAGGGGATGTGGAAGAGGCTTTACACGGAAGTCACTTCTCATCAAACACCAGAGGACACACACAGGGGAGAAGCCCTATGTTTGCGAGCACTGTGGGCGAGCATTTACACAGCGATCACATCTTGTCACACACCAGAGTACACACACAGGGGAGAACCCCTATGTTTGCACGGAGTGTGGTAAAGGTTTTATGTGGAACTCAATGCTCATAAGACACCAGTGGACACACTCAGAGGAGAAGCCCTATGTTTGTGGGGAGTGTGGAAGAGGCTTTACATGGAAGTCACTTCTCACCAGACACCAGAGGACACACTCAGGGGAGAAGCCCTATGTTTGCGAGGAGTGTGGGAAAGGCTTTACACAGAAGTCACATCTCAGCAACACACCAGAGGACACATCAGGAGGAGAAGCCCTATGTTTGCAGGAGTGTGGGCGAGGCTTTACACAGAAGTCACCTTCTCATCAGCACACCAGAGGACACACTCAGGAGAGAAGTCCTATGTTTGCAGGGAGTGTGGGCGAGGCTTTACACAGAAGTCACATCTCATCAGACACCAGAGGACACACTCAGGAGAGAAGCCCTATGTTTGCAGGGAGTGTGGGCGAGGCTTTACACAGAAGTCACATCTCATCACACACCAGAGGACACACTCAGGAGAGAAGCCCTATGTTTGCAGGGAGTGCGGGAGTGGCTTTACACGGAAGTCACATCTCATCACACACCAGAGGACACACTCGGAAGAAACCCTATGTTTGCAGGGAGTGTGGGCAAGCCTTTACACAGATGTCAGTTGTCATCACACACCAGAGGACACACTCAGAGAAGAAGCCCTGTGTTTGCAGGTGGACTGAGTGAGGCATTAGCATGAAGTCAAGTATCCATGGTCATAGGAAGTCTATGGCCCTTTACTCTCCACAAGATTGTAATTACTACAGAACTGACTGGTTCAACAATCCAGTTTCATGACAAGAAATGAGATGCACAAACAGTTCCATGAGGGATATGGGGATGTCAGCACCAATATCCTTCATGGTTTTTTGACGTTCTATTCTAAAAAGTTTTTTCTCCATACAAATCTGAAGCCCACATCCCTCATTCCCCCTCATCACTGAAAGCAGAGTTCGGGAAGAACCACAAAGAACTCATACTCAGACACAGAAATTCAACTCCCACACATGCATAAGTCTTGAGTCAATCTACTTTGGTTACTGCCCAGACAGAGTGATTTGAGACAGACTCACCAGAGAAGGGAATTCCCCGGACTCCTGGGAAGTGGGGCCTTTTCTCCTAATAGGCTCCCTACCCTCCTCCCTTGGCTTCTTTTGGCTCTTCTAGCTTCTACAACCTCCGGAGCCTCAGAGGTGAACAGCAGGGAGGGATGTGTGCTTGTGCGGGGACATGAGCCTGGCTCACGTATGTGCACCTGGTCTTCCTCACTCTCCTTACTGCCCCTTCAGGGTCAGCATTTCCTGGAGCACAGCATACAGGTTCCACATCAGTCCATAGTGGGTGTGAGTCTCAGCTCTGTCTTCTCCAGCTGTGTGACCTAGGGCAAGATTCTCAACTTCTCTCTGCCTGCTTCCTAGTCTGTACACTGGAAATGGGAACTCCAGCCTTTCAGTTTGACATTCAAAGTTGAGTCAGCACAGACAGAATCTGGCAAGTGGATCACTGAGATCACAAGTCCTGCTGAACAGCCTTCAGTGCCCATGTCTTCCAGGTCTTTAGCACTGGACAAAGGAAGATAAGGACAGGGTAGGGGTGTATAGCCAAACTCAGATTTTGAGCAGACCCCATTGCTTTCCACACATAGACTCAACTGCCCTGAGAAGGAGGCGTGGGGTGGAGGATGTGCCTTCCTCCATACTACCATCCTCTCGCTGAGCTTGTGCACTCAGAGCCTCCTCAGCATAGGTGGGTGGTACCGAAAATAACCTGTGAAACAAGACCCTCACCCACCCCTTGCTGAGAACTGACACTGGGAGGAACATCTGCCCACACTGGTGTTAGGATAGATGGTAAGCCAAGGCAGGGAGGATGAGGAAGACATGTGTCACTCACTAACTCAGCAGTCCTGAGCCTGGGCCATTTCTATTGCCAGATGGTCCAGCATCACAAGAAACTCCATGCTAACAAATTGAAATTCTAGGTATCATTTCCACCACCTGGGAAAGAGGCTTTGAAACTATTCATCCCAAGGCCTAGAAGATGGGAGGGGGTCCACAGCACTCAAGGAAAGGACCCATAAAACAAAATTGCCTGTTTGCCTCTGTCCACTATCTCTTTTATGAAGGTTCCCCAATGTTTACAGAAAGAGCCCATAGATAACTTTGGGTAACTGTTTTAACTTTAACTGTCTCTTGTCTTGAATCTATTTTACAAGATGACCAAATGGGGTCTGAAGCCAGATAAGGATTTGGACTAACAACCCCCACATATGACTACATTTGAGTACTCTCATCCCCCACAGAAGCTGGCACCACTTTTACCTGTCAGTCAATATGTAAGTTCTTTGCCCCCATCCCCCAACTGTGTAAGTCCTCAGGACAAAGGACCTGGTGCTCTTGCCACCCAACTTCTTGCCTTTCACTCCCATCTCAGCAAGACCTGTCCTCTTCCATGAGAATATATCACTAACAAACGTTGCTTGCACACTAATACACTGGCTGATCCGTAATCCTTTACTGCATTGGCAAGAAGAACCGAGTTTCTCCTGTGACAGGTGCACCCAGTCTGCATATGGCATTCATGAAGCTCACAATGCAGCAGCTTCTGTAATGCACTCTCCTTGTTCCTGGGTCCCACAGGGCTTAGTCCACCACTGATACCATCTTGAAATTAGTACTTACTGTATCTTTAAACTTTTGTTTGTGAGGTCAAGCCAGATGGGATAATGGACATGCACAATGTTGTTCATTCCTGGCCACCCCTTCCCAGATATTGTCCACAATGGCCCAGGAGGACAAAATTCCTGGTGGGAGTCCAGCAAGACTGAAGGTGAGAACGGGGTAAACATCTGCATCTGCATAAGCATAAGGAAGGGTGCTAGCAGCTCCCAGAGGTCACACTTTTCTTAGAACCACAGCTGAGTTCAATACAGAGAAATGGCAATTAGTGAGGACCCCATCATACCCTCTCCTGCATGAGGGAGACCTAAGTATGACCTATCCTGTTCCTGCTGGGGTGGGTTCACCAAAGGGGGACACCCACCCCCATGACCTGGAATGATGACCTTTCTGTCCTCCCAGTGCCAGGCTTGTGAAGAAGAGTGTCTACATAAACTACGTGGATTTCAATAATAAATATCCGTTATTATCTTTTATGCTTCTTTAAAGGAAGGTGTCTCTTGGGTTTTGTTTCCCTTCCCTGTTTCTCCCCCACCACCACAGCCCAGAGAGAACACCATAAACTCAGTATTCCGTGGCTTTCAGCATGGGCCATGGGAGAGGGTCAGAGTCCTGTGAGATGCTGTCAGAAGGGCTGGGACTGAGATACAATAGGGAGGGGAACCCACAGACTTCTAGGTGATGGTCACTACCACCCCACCAGGACAGACCCTGGAGTTCTCCCAGAAGGCTTCAAGATCCAAGATGAATATACAGAGGCCTGTTCTCTCTCCTTCCCCTTCAGCAGCAAACCACATCCTAGTGTAGCTGCCAGCCTCCAAGGTGTCCCCCAAATCCACATGCTGTCACCCCTGCCCTTGTACACTCCCTCCTTCACACAACTGAGCTGATCTGCATTGTGAAAATGGTGTGTGGCTCTCAAAGCTAAGTCATAAACTGGCCCTTTTGTTTCAGCCTTGCTCAAATTCTTCACACAGTCTCAGACCACCTTGTCTAGGGAGCTGGGTGTTCACATTACCACTCCCACCCACTGGTCAGTGGCCAGCAGCTACCATCCTTGTTTTCAGAGGCTCAAAGAAGTGAGTGCAGCCTGACATCTGCTGCATTCTGAGTCTCTTGCCCTTGACAGGAAGCTGAAGTCACTGTCCTGTCCCCTTGACACCTGGTATGCCTCCAAGGCCATGCTAGCTGCAACTGCTGACTTCCCAAATCCTCCACATGACACGGGTCAACCTGGATGGGGCAGATCAATAGTCCTTGAGCAAAAAGGACATCAGTGGTTGAGGCTACAGGACAGCATGGTCACTTACCTCCATCACACATTTGACTCTGACTACAGTGGCCACCACAGCTATGGCCAGCTCCACCTGGTTTATGTTCTGATTGTCTGCCACCCAGGTAAGGGAGCTGTGGGCTGGCTTGGGGGCCATAGCTGAGCTGTTGAGGGGGTTACTCACCAGAATGGTCAGCTACAAACACAGACCACCTCACTGCCCTCCAAGCTGGGGTCAGGTAAGCCTTTCTCAAATTTTGCAGATTTGTCTTGACACCCACACCCTTCCCTGACTGTCCCTGGTCTGGCCCCTGGTCTGGCCTTTGGTCTGGCCCTGGTACTAAATGCCCTGGAATGTTCCTGTCCCAGCCTCTAAGAGCCTCCCTTGGGGAGGTATGTTGCCCACAGATGCTGTCTTCAAATATCAGCTTCTTAGGAGTTACTAGAGAAAAAATTTTTTTAAATAATTTTTTACAGTAAGAGATTGTTAATCTCATCACCTGGAAAAAACTGTAACATTTTGAAATTTGCACTTTACGATCTTCTTTTGCAGACTCTCATACTTGATGGGAGCATTATTTTTTTCTGATGATATGCAGTTATTGTTTTTAAAAAGTAAGTTTGGGAAATACAGAAAAGAAAAGCACCCATTATTCCATAATCCAGAAGGCACACCAATTAACACAGCGAGTTAGAGTTTTCTGTTCACTGCACACACAGGCACACATGGGCACACCCACACACCGGTTTCCTTTACAAACAGCACAGAGCCCTGTCTGACCTCCTCAGCAGCCTCTTTCCCTTCCACATGCCTTGAACGTCTTCCTTCGGTTTCTACAGTTACACTGGGTCCCACACCCCGGGCTGGGCTGAGGTTTCACCAACCCCCCTGGTTGGACAAGAATGGTGTTTCTGGGAAGAGTCTGTACAGCACACGTCAGCCTAGTTCCGGCACAGACGTGAGTGTGCAGTGTGTGCAGTGCACTCGGGGCCCAGGGGAGCTCTCCAGTGTCCTGCATTTAAGGGGAAAGTGCACTCCACCTTCAGGCCTTGCAGGATGTCAGCCTCCTCCTCTCAGCCTTCTTCTGCTGAGGAAGGTGTTTCAAAATCCTTGAGGCCATGGTGGGGGTGGGGGCACTGTTTTCTGGGGAGCAGAGGGGAAACACGACGCTGAGTGGTGGCTCTCGGGTGGGACCACGGGCATTGTCCTCTGTGCCCTGGCCTACTTCTCTTTGGCTTTGCAGCTTTTTGCCCAGGTGATGCCTTCTAATGAGGGCCCCCAAGATGCCTCAGGTGCTGTGGTTGGTAATGGAAGGTCAGGACGCAGCAAACCCAAACCCTTCCCGCAGGTCAGCGTGGCGCTGACAGCCGCTGGGCTTACTCGACAGTTAGCCTTGTGCTGTGGTCTCTCTCCTGCTGTCCTTTTACGAAGCTCTCTCTGGGCACCAGATGGACAACTGATGTTCCCCAATGGTCCCCCTGGTCTCAAGAGGCAAAGGAGAGACTGGGCTGTCCCTCCCACCTACTTCCCAGAGAATGACTGAGGCCCATTCCCAAAAATGTAGGTCAGAAACAGCAAAGGGAAAACTCCGGTCTCATTCAAGGAGCCTGGCTGAGGGGATTTAGACCTGATGGGGATTCTTCTTTGCAGGTTCTGTTCCTGTGTCACCTTCAGATCAAATCGGACAAGGACGAGGAAGTCCGGGTTTCCTACAGCATCATTGGCCTGGGCACTGAGCAACCTCTTTTTTTTTTTCTTTATCCTGAGCCAAGGACATTTTTGTCTTTGCTTTTAGAGAGAGGGGAGGGGAGAGAGAGAAACATCGGTGTGACAACTGGTTGTCTCCCATACACGTCCCAACCACGGATCAAACCCTCAACCTAGGTACGTGCCCTGACCGGAATGGACCCCTCAACCTTTCAGTTACAGGAAGATGCTCCAACCAACTGAGCATGTGGCCAAGGCTGACAAGAGTCCTTTGGTGTTTGTTGTAAGAAGGGAAAGCTGGTAGCTGCAGATGACGACAACCCTGGACGGGGAGAAGTGATCTACACTGTTGCAAATGTCTCCTGTGTGGCTTCAGGGGGTTCTAGAACCAGGGGTGAGGGCCTCACTTTCCAAATACTTCAGACAGCCACTTGTCTTGTGAAGTTATTCATGACACATTTGTAAGCCCCTTTCACATTCCAGGGGCTGCACATGAAAGTCAAGAGGGTGGAGGTGGGCAGGGCTAGGCGCAGATCTGAGCTGTGTCCATCACAGACAAGCTCTGGGCCTCACTGGACATGAAGATTACATGACAGGCCAGCTTCTGAGCTCAAAGTAGACAGCAGCAGCTGAAAAATAAGTGAAACTGAAAATTCTACGTGAAAGGACACTCCGATGGGCTGATCTCTGCTCCCCTTCTCCTGCCAATGGCAGACACCGCTGTTTTCTTCCCCTTTTCTTCCCTTTTCTGCCATCATGGCAGCTTTGTCCCCACAGCAAACCCTGCTCACCAGCCAGCACCAACCATCTCCTGATGACCACATGAGGGGGACAGCCACCTCAGATCCATTCATGGACCAACCAAACTCCAAAGTCTTGGTTTAAGAGACCAGGACTCAACCCACCCACCCAGCTCTCCCCTCTGGCTTGTGAGGTCAGTGTCCAGACGGGACTCCCCTGACATTGTCAGGGAAAGACAGATGAAGGCCTGGGAGCAGGGGGACAGGTGAAGAAATGAGACCTGGGACGGCCACATGCCCTTCCCTCAGGTCCCTGATAGTTTCAGGTGAACGGGGGACAGTGTTCCCACAGCTACAGCCGTGTCAGAAGCAGCCCTGAATCCTTCCAAATGAGTGAACAAATAACACTGAACTACAGGAATTCGCTACAGGAGTGTGGTGGACTGTGCTGCTGTATCAGTTCACAGGCAGTGCTATCGTCTGTGTGGTGAGTGGACTAAAGCGGGTGCATGTTACACTTTAGACTGCTGTGCTAATTTTGTTGCCACGCTGGTTGTTAGCTGTTGGAATATCGATTCCCCACCCCACCCCCCACATTTCCCTGCATGCACTATCAGGATACAAGTCACAGCAATGGACACAGCTGATGATGAGAACACCTACGACACAGCCACGGCTCACATCACGGTGCCTCAGCGCCACACGCTCACCATCAACCAGCACATGGGCATCATCGCTGTGCTCACTTCAGGGCCAGACCGACGGGGTGGGGGCAGGAGGGGCCACTGGGTGGTGTGGTCCATATATATTTGTCCCAGCTGATGGGCACAGACACTGACAAATCAAAGCAGACACCAGCCAATCAGAGCACACTCTTAATTAGAACATGCACCAACCAGTCAGAAGGGGCACCTGCTGCAGACTGGGTCCTGCTGGTGCCCACAGGCTGACTTTGAGCCGTGAGCAGAGTTAGCCCTAAGGAATCACCAGAGTACATCAGAAATGTGCCTCACAAGACTGCCCTGTACGTAGCAGGATGAAATGGCCTCTCACAAAATTAGACCACATTCTCTGCTAAAAATAGAAAACACTCCCAGCATCTCCCACCACGTAACTGAAGGTGGCCCAGAACCCATTATCTGGTGTTGGGACTGGGAATATATGGATCAGATCCAATCCAGGTAAAGTCTCCTCAGGTCAGTTCTGGGAGGGGATGGTCTGAATTACCTCTTTGTGGAGCGGGGGGGCCAAGGCAGAAGCTGAGCTGCCTGTCAACCTTGCCTTGAACGCCTCACAGGACCTGACCCAGAATCTGGTAGTTTAACAGAGAGGATGGTCCTTCTAGGTGGGTGCCTCAGGGGCTCCTCATCTGCTCTCTGGGTGGCGCTGGCTGGATAAGCCAAACCTGCCTCTGATCCCCAGGGCAGAGCACTGCGTGTCTGTCTACAGAGCGTGCCTGTGTACAGCCCAAGGGTTCAAGGTGGAGGCATAGGTAGAAACCCTTTGCTTCCTTGAACAACCAAAAGGAAGATAACAGCCTATCTAAAATCAATAAACAACCAGAAATGCCAGAAAACCAAACTGCATGGAACTCTGACAACCAAAGAGTTGAAGACACAGTCAATCAGACCAACCAGACTGGTGTTCCAAGATGAAGAACTGTGGCCCAAATGAGAGAACAGAGCAAAACTCCAGAAAGAGAGCTAAGCGATAAGATAGCCAGCCTATCTGATGGAGAGTTCAAAGCTCTGGTAATCAAAATGCTCACAGAACTGATTGAGCTTGGTCACAAAATGAAAGAACAAATGAAGACTACCCAAAGTTAAATAAAGCAAAATGTTCAGGGAACCAAAGTGACAGGAAGGAGACCAGGACTTGAATCAACTGTTTGGAACAAAAGGAAGAAATAAACGTACAACTGGAACAGAATGAAGAAACAAGAATTCAAAAAAATAAAGAGAAGCTTAGGAACCTCTGGGACAACTTTAAATGTTCCAATATCTGAATTATAGGGGTGCCAGAGGGAAAAGAATAAGAGCAAGAAATTGAAAATTAATTTCAACAAATAATGAAGAAAAACTTCCCCAATCTGGCAAAAGAAATAGACTTCCAGGAAGCCCAGAGAGTCCCAAAGAAGGTGGACCCAAAGAAGAACACACCAAGGCACATCATCCAGTTACCCAAGATTAAAGATAAAGAGAAAATCTTAAAAGCAGCAAAAGAAAATGAGACAGTTACCTACAAAGGAGTGCCCACAAGGCTATCAGCTGATTTCCTGAAAGAAACCTTGCAGGCAAGAAGGGGCTAGAAAGAAGTATTTGAAGTCATGAAAGGCAAGGACCTACATCCAAGATTGCTCTATCCAGCAAAGCTATCATTTAGAATGGAAGGGCAGATAAAGTGCTGCCCAGATAAGGTCAAGTTAGAAGAGTTCATCATCACCAAGCTGTTATTATATGAAATGTTAAAGGGACTTATCTAAGAAATTGAAGAAGATCAAAAACTATGAACAGTAAAATGACAACAAACTCACAATTATCAACAAATGAACCAAAAAGAAAAGAGAAACAATGAAGCCCTAACCCTAACCCTAACTTCTGAAAACAAAAACTAAGCAAACAACTAGAACAGGAACAAAATCAGAGAAGTGGAGATCACATGGAAGGACTTCAGTGGGGAGCGGGGAGAGAGGAATAAGGGGGAAAAGGTATGGGGAAGAAGAAGCATAATTGGTAGGCATAAAATAGATGGGGAGAGATTAAAAAATGGTATAGAAAACAGAGAACTCAAAGAACTAATATGTGCAACCCATGGACATGAACTAAAGGGGGGAGGAATGCTGGAGAGTTGGGGGTGCAGGGTGGAGGCGGGATAAAAGGGAAAAATTGGGAAAACTATAATAGTATAATCAATAAAAACTTAAAAAATAAATAAGCATAAATAACTAAGAACTGAAATAAATTTAAAAAATAACTCAACATGACTGATGGTAAAGACCCTATGGACCAAACCTGGAGAAAGAAATCTTCACCCTTGAATGCACCAGTTAGAAACAGAAGCTGGAAATGCACAAGTTTTGCACCGGTGCCAGGAACCTAAAATAGTAAACGAACTCCAGTCAAAGTGGAGGAAACGAGCCTGTAGACATGTTCTCAGGGACACGGACATGAAATGAGAGCACCTGTATTTTACTATACTTTTGTTTTAACTCTTGGTGGAGAATTTCAAATACATTTGACTTCCGTGTTATTTAAGGAAGCTGCAACGGAAAAAGCAAATTACAAACGATTTTCAAGCACACTTGGCACTTGCCAAAACCTGCCTCTATTATGCTACAGAGCCAATTCCAAGAAACGTCACATAAAACACGCTTATTCCTCCCTTGGCCAATATCTAGAGAAAGTAACTGCACAGTCCCGACATTTGGACGTCTTCAACTGCGCTTCTAAGTTACACTACTATGAAAAGTCAATGATATTCCCCCCTGAAATCAACCCCTTTTCCTGCTGACCTACGCTAAGGTGTCATTCCCCAAAATGCCCACGAGATGGCAGCAGAGACCAATAGAGACAACACATATCCCACTAATAGCTTGGCTGAAAGGTTCCTTCGCTTTCTACTGTAAGATGCAATGACGGTTACACTTTTCATTTCCCCCAACATGACTGCACAATGTCATCGCGAATCAGTCCCACTGCCCTCTGCCATCTTTCAGACAACCTCCCATTCCATCATCCAACAGCCCTGTTACCTTTAGGAGCAGAGAACCCTTCCAGGTGCCTTCTGCAATCTTTCAGGGAATGGAAATTTCTCTCCAGCTAAAAGATATTCGGAAGACCGAACTAAAAGGGCATGCGAAGGTGCAAGGTCTAGTGAGTACTGCGGAGGAATCACGACTGCGCAGCGAGGCTGAAACCATTTATCCCCTGGTCACCAAAGAGAAACGTGAGCTCCCACCTCATCCTGAGGCTTTCCTGTCTTCTCCTTCGACTCTTTCCCTCAGATGGTGCTCGCAGTTGGTCTGATGGGGCAGCACGTGTTGCGAATTTCCCCAAAGAGCTCCTCCTACAGCACTCCCTCTGGTATCACCACACAGGCAACATCGCCTCCTTTGGATGAAGAGCGCCCTGTGGAGGGGCTGCTGTTGGTGGTTCCTTCGTTGGCCCACAATCTCGCCCATTCTACACTATTCTCAAATTTCAATGGTTCATACCCCCCTTACCATTTGCTTGCAAGCAGAATGGTTTCCTTATGTTTCCGTAGAAAACTGCATATGGAAATGAGGTCAAGAAAGTTCCCACCCCCCACCCAGCTTAACTCCTGTGGAGCCCAAACATCAAAGCAATTCACATAATCGTGTAGGTACTAATGATTTTCAATGCTCTATCTGGATACTTTGAATATGTCACCTCCCACATGGCATAACATGGTCTGTCCTTAGTTAACATCTGGACTCAATGGCTCTCAACTGCAAATGGTCTGTCAGACCCGTAGGGCACCTTTGTGGGAGAAATCTTGGGCATGAAACTTCACAAACCGCTTCTGACACATTTCATCACCTACAGCACCTTCTCTGTAAACACTACCAATCTTTATTTCGGCATTCCAGTTGTGTTTTCACCTTTCTTGAAATGACAAAGCCTAGTGTGCCAAAAGTGTTCCTTATGTTCATCCATCTTCAGTATGGAAATGGCCACAAAATCACATTGGTTTTGATGCATTTTTTTCTTTGAATGCATGTTGGTGTGACATCTGTCATGGTGTAGTCTAACCCAACACTTTCGAGTGAAGTTAGACAAGTTCACAAACCAGAATCACAGGATGGGGTGGGGCAGTGATGGGGGGCGAACTGACTTTTGGGCCAAGCCGGCATAAACAAAGCTTTAACCAGAATCACTCCACTGAAATATTTTACATTATGTTTTTCACTCTCACAGCACTTAAGCTAGAATTCACTGAAAATAGGTGACTGGAAAGTTCTCCCACTTGGTACTTCTGCAATAAATGCCTACAGACCTTCCAAATGAACCACCATGTGAGTTACGAAATAGTTTGAACTGAATGATGCTGAATATTCTAGATACCAAAACTTGAGAAAAAAAATCTGCACCTTTAAACACACAGGTTAGTCACATAACCTCAAATTCTACAAGAGTTGCACCCGTTTTAGGAACCAAAAAGAGTAAATGGAGCCAAGACACACTAGAAGCCATATGCCTCTAGCCATATCCGGAAGGGCACGTACATGAGATGATAATGTTTGTATTTTATTTTATTTTATTTCTGGGTGGAAATTTTTGAATAAATTTTATTTTCCTCTTGTTTAAGGAAGCTACAACAGACAGCAATTCACAATTTTCATACACACTTAGAACTTGTAAAAACTTGACTCTATTACTCTACAAAGCCAGTTCCAAGAAACATCACAGAAAACACGTTCATCTCTCCCTTTGCCCTTAACCTACAACCAATCACTAGGTGAGTGGACAGTGCTGACATTTAGACATTTTCAAATGTACTTAATTCCACTGTCAACCAGAGTCACTGATATTCCTTTGGAATCAACCGTTTTTCTTGCTGACTTGCTTTAAGGTGTCATTCCCCAAGAGGGCCACGAGGTGGCAGCAGAGACCGACAGATGCAACGCATATGGCACTAATGGCTGGGCTGAAAGGTTCCTTCACTTTTTACCGTGAGATGCAATGACAGGTGCACTTTCCTTTTCCCCCAACGACGTGACTGCACATCGCCGTCACCATTTTGTTCCACTGCCGTCTACTATCTTTCAGGCAGGTTCACCGTTCCATCGTCCCAAACCATTGTTATCTTTCAGAGCAGAGCTCCTCCAGGTCCCTTCTGCAGTCTTCCAGGGAAGGGAAATTTCTTTCCACTATGAAAAATTTGGAAAGGCCCAACTACACAACCATAGGCAGGTACAAGGTCTGATGAGTACTGCAGATGAATCACGTCTGTGAACCGGACTGGAAACGTTTACCCCCTGGTCACCAAACAGACATGTGCATTCTCACCTCATCCTGAGGCTTTTGTGTCTTCTGTGGACAAATTCTGGACTCTTTCCCTCCGGTGGTGCTTTCAGTTTATCTGAACCGAAGCAGTGCTTGTTGCGAGTAACCTGCTGGTTTTCCCAAAGAGCTCCTAATGCAGGACTCCCTCCCGAATCCACCACAAGGGCAACACCATCTCCTATGGATGAAGACCGCCTTTTGGAGGGGCTGCCGGTGGTGATTCCTGTTTGTCCACAATCTCTCCCATTCCATGTTGTTGTAAAAGTCGATGGTTCATCCCCTCTCACAACTGGTCTTGGAAATGAAATGTCTTCCTTATGTTTCGGTGTAGAACCCCTTGTGGAAATGCAGTCAAGAGGGGTTCCCACCACCCCACTTAACTTCCATGGAAGCCAAACATCAATGCAACTAATGTCACCATGCTGGTGCAAATGCTTGTCAAAGCCTGATTAGGATACTTGTATGTCCCTTGTCTCCCACAAGCCATCACATGATCTGTCCTCAGTTAACTTCTGCCCCCCATGGCTCTCCACTGCAACTGCTCTGCCTACCCGTGGGACAACTGCTCCAGAGACGTCTCCAGGATAAAACTTCTCAGTCCACTTCCGACACGACCCATCAGTCACAGCATCTCCTCCACACACACCACAAACCTTTTCTTGCCTTACAGTTGCACTTGTGTGCTTCTTGAAATGGCACAGCCTAAAAGGCCGAAAATGTTGCTTACCTTCATGCATCTTCAGTGTGAAAAGGGCCACACACACATTCTCCAGTTGTGACGAGGTTTTCTTATTGGATGCTAACACAGTCTAACAAAACGGTTTCAAATGACGTTACAGGCAAGTATGGGCAACCAGATTCAGGTGATGCGGGAGGGTGATGGAAGTGGGCTTAGGGGCCAAACGGAGTTTTGGGATGAATGGACTTTTGGGCCGAACAGACATTTTAGCCAAAAGAACTTTTTGGCTGGAATCTTTGGCCAAACAGACTTTTTGGGAGAACAGACTTTTAGGGAAAATGAACTTTTTGGCCAGAGTTTTTGGCCGATTTTTGGAAAATCGGACTTTTTCACCAGAGTCTTTGGCATAACAGGCTTTTTTGTCAAACAGACTTTTTTGCAGAACAGATATTTTGACTGCACTTTTTGGCCAAATGTACTTCTTGGCCAAACTCACTTTCTGGCCAACCACACTGAGGCAAGATTCAAGCAGCATTGCAGCCTGAAATCTATACAGCCTGTTTCTTTCCTCGGATAGCATTTAAGCTAGAGATATCACTGAGAATGGAGGAGTAGACAGTTTGGGACTTCTGAAATTGCCTCCTACAGAACCTCCACAATGAACCACCATTTGAATTACAAAGTAACTTGACCTGAATGATGCTAAGGATGCTATGAACCAAAACTTGAAAAAGAAATCTTCACCCTTGAATGCACATGTTAGAAGCAGAAGCAAGAAATGTACAAGTTTTGCACCCATGCAAGGAATTTAAAATGCTGAATGAAGTCCAGGCAAATCCAAGAAATGAGCCTGTAGACATGTCTAGAAGGGCATGTGCATACAATAATGGTGCTGATATTTTACTTTGCTTTTTTTGATACCTCTTGGTGAGGCATTATGTATAAATTTTATTTCCACATTCTTTAAGGAAGGTGCAGCAGGCAAAGCAATGACTAGTGCTTTTCAAGCACACCTGCAACTTATCAAAGCCTGGCTCTAGCACACTGCTAAGCCAGTTCAAAGAAAGGTCACATAAAACAGGCTCATCACTCCCTTTTCCCTTAATCTGTAAACCAGTCACAAGGTAACTGGACAGTGCTGACACTAGACGTTTTCAAATGCACTTGTATATTCCACTGCCATGAACACTCATTGATACTCCACTGGAATTAACGACTTTTCCAGTTGACCTGCACTAAGGTGTCATTCCCAAAGACAGCCACAAGATGGCAGCACAGACAACCACATGGGACGCATATCTCACTAATGACTGGGCTGAAAGGTTCTTTGGCTTTTTACCATGAGATGCAATGACCGGCACACTTTTCATTTTTCCCCCAAAACATGACCACACAAAGTTATCACCCTTTGCTCCACTGCCCTCTGTCACTTTACAGGCCACTTCACCATTCCATCCTCCTACAATATTGTTATCTTTGAAACAGGGAACTCTTCCAGGTGCCTTCTGCAGTATTCCAGGGAATGGAAATTTCTCTCCAATAAAAGAAATTCACAAAGACCAAACTAAAGGGTCATGGAAGGTGCAAGGTCTGATGAGTACTTTGGATGAGTCAAGACTGCCCAGCCAGGCTGGAACTGCTTTCCTCTGGTCACCAAAGAGAAACATGCTTTCTCACCTTCTCCTGATGGAAGATTACACGTCTTCTGCTGACCAATTCAGGACTCTTTCCCTGGGGCAGTGAGTTCCATAGGTCCAATGGGGAGCAGTACTTGTTAGAAGTAACCGTCTGGTTTCTGGTGAGCAGCTCCTAGCACAGGACTAACGGTGCCACCATGTACACAGCATCACCTTCTTTGGGTGCAGACCACACTTTGGGGTGGCTGCTGGTGGTTCCCTTTCCGTGCCCACAATCTCCCCCAATCCACATTAGTGTCAGATATCAACGATTCATGCCCCTGTCCACAATTTGTCTTGGAAACACAACGTTTTCCTTGTGTATCAATAGACACCCTGACGTGGAAATGCCATCAGGAAGGGATCCCCCACTCCAGTTAACTTCTGTGGAACCCAAATATCAAAGCAATTAACATAACTCTGCTGGTGCAAATGATTCCCGATGCTAGATTTCCATTCTTTGAGTATGTCACCCATCTTCTGAGTGGTATATCAGGGTCTGTCCTCAGCTAACACCTGGTCTTCGTGGCTATCAACTGCTACTGGTCTGCCAGACCAGTAGGGCATCTTCACACAAGAATTGTCCTGCATGAAACTTTGCAAACCATTTCTGACACATTCCATCACTCACAGCGCCTTCTCCGTATACATAGCAAGTCTTTCTTTTTTTTTTTTTTTTTTTGCCTTAAGGTTGTGCTTTTACCTTTCTTGAAATGACAAAGCATACTGTGCCAAAAATGTTTATCCATCTTCATGGGTACATGAAAATGTACACACAACCATTCAAAACATGTGGTGAGTTTTATTTTAATGCACACCAATAGGGGAGCTGTCCTGATACAGTGTAACAAAATGGTTTTCAATGACGTTAAACGCAAGCATGAGTGACCAGAGCATGGGACAGGCAGGGCTGGGGTGGCAGAGGAGATAGAGGCTGAACAAACTTTGTTGCCAACCTGATTTAAAGCAAGTTCCAACCAGCATTGCACCATTGAACGCC
This sequence comes from Phyllostomus discolor, assembly GCF_004126475.2. NCBI lineage: Eukaryota > Metazoa > Chordata > Mammalia > Chiroptera > Phyllostomidae > Phyllostomus > Phyllostomus discolor. The sequence goes on along the minus strand of NC_040915.2, from coordinate 41,012,660 downwards.
TATACAATATGTTTTTACTCTCATAGACCTTAAGCCAGCATTCCATGAGAATGAGTAACTAGAAAGTTCTGTCATTTGGGACTTCTGAAATAGACTCCAAAGGGACCTCCAAAGTGAACCATTTGAATTACAAAATAACTTGACCTGGATGATGCTAAAAACACTACATACAAAAACGTCAGAAAGAAATCTTCACCCTTAAATGCACAACTTAGGAACAGAAGCACAAAATGCAGGAGGGTTGCACCCATATTATGAAGCTGAAAGGTTAAACAAGCAATAAAACACAGAAAATGAGTGCTCATGGGCGTGTCCGGAAGGGCACGGACGAGTGATGGCAGCACTTTGGTATTCTTTTCCTTGTTATACTTCTAGATGGAGAATTTTGAATAATTTTTACTTCTATCCTTCTTCAAGGAAGCTGCAGCAGACAAAGCAATGACAAATCATTTTCAATCACACCTGCAACTCCTCAAAGCCGGACTCAACTACACTGCAAAGCCAGTTCCTAGAAAGGTCACATAAAACATGTTCATCGCTCCCTTTGCCCTTAACCTGCAAACCAATCACAAAGAAACCAGACAGTCCTTACATTTAGACGTTTTGAGATGCACTTGTAAATAACACTGCCGTCAAAAGACATCGATAGTCCACTGAAATCAACCACTTTTCCTGTTGAACTGCACCAAAGTGTCATTCCAAAAAATGACCACGAGGTGGCAGAAGAGATCAACAGATGCAACGCCTATCCCACTAATGGCCTGGCTGAAAGGTTCTTTCACTTTTCACCATGAGATGCAATGGCGAGCACGCTTTCCTTCAACAACCAGATGGCACGACATTGTCACCGTTTTATTCTACTGCCTTCAGCCACCTTTCAGGTAATTTCACCATTCCATGGCCCCACAACATTGTTATCTCTCAGAGCAGAAAACTTTTCAGGGGGCCATCTGCAGTCTTCCAGGGAACAGAAATTTCTCTCCACTAAGAGAAATTCAGAAAGACCGAACTACATGGTCATGCACAGGTGCAAGCTCTGGTGAGCACTGCAGATGAATTGGGGACTGCCCAGCCAGATGGAGCCGTTTTCCCCTGGCCACCAAAGAGACATGTGCGCTCCTGCCTTATCCTGAAGCTCCTGTGTCTTTTGCTGACAAATTCTAAATGCTTCCCCACAGGCAGCGGTCAGCTGCCCTGATGGAGAGCAGTACTTGCTGGGAGTAACCCACAGGGTTTCCCCAAGGAGCTCCCACTGCAGGATTCCTTTGGGAATCCACCACATACACAACATCACCTCTTTTGAACGAAGACCACCCTTTGGAGGGGGTGCTGGTGGTGGTTCCTTTGTTTCCCTCAATCTCTCCCATTCCACATTATTCTCAAATATCAACGTTTCATCCCCCCTCACAATTTGTCTTGGAAGCAGAACGTTTTCCTTACTTTTCCGTACAGAACTGCTTGTGGAAATGTGGTCAAGAGGAGTCCCCTACCACCCCACTTAACTTCTGTGGAACCCACATGGCAAAGCGATTAATGTAACCAGGCTTGTGCAAATGATTTTTGAAGGCTAATTAAGATACTTTGAATATGTCCCCTGTCTCCTGCATGCCATAACATGATCTGTCCTCAATGAACGTCTCCCCTCCAAGGCTCTCCACTGCAACTGCTCTACCTGCCCATGGGGCAACTGCACACAAGAAATCTCCCACCAGACACTTGGCAATCCACTTCTGACATGTTCCATCGTTCACATTGCCTTCTCCATACACACCACATTTTTGCCTTACAGTTGTGCTTGTACCATTCTGGAAGTGACAAAGCCTAATGTACCAAAAAGCATTGCCTATGTTCACCCATCTTCAGTGTGAAAATGCCAACACAAATATTCACCAGTTTTGATGCATTCTTTTTTAATGCAAGCAGATATGACAGATGTCACAGTAGAGTCTTCAAAAATGGTTTCAAATGACTTTAATGACAAGTATACAGGACCAGAGTCACATGACAGGCAGGGGTGGGGGGGGAATGAAATGACTTTGTGGCCAAGCCAAATTAGAGCAATATTCAACCAGCATCAAAGCATTGAAATCCTATATAATATGTTTATTGCCCTCATAGCACTTAAGCTGGCATTCGCTGAGGATGGATGACTAGACAGTTCTGTCATTCAGGACTTGTGAAATAAACTCCTACATAACCTCTGAAATGAACCACCATTGGAATTACAAAATAACTTGACCTGACTGATAGTGAAGATGCTCCGTACCAAAACTCGAGAAAGAAGTCCCCGCCCTTGAATACACAGGATACAAACAGAAGCTGAAAATGTACACATTATGCTCCCATGCGGGGAACCTGAAATAGTAAACAAAATGCAGGAAAATTGGAGGAAATGAGCCTGTAGACATGCCTGGACAGGCGTGTACATAAAATGAAAGTGCTGGCATTTTAAGTATTTTTTACCTCTTGATGGAGAATTTTAAGTAAATTTTACCTATGCATTGTTTAAAGAAGCTGCAACAGACAAAACAAATTACAAATAATTTTCAAGTACACTTGGCACTTCTAGAAACCCAAATCTATGACGCTACACAGGGAGATCTGAGAAACGTCACATAAAACCCTCTTATTGGTCCCTGGCTGTAAATCTGGAGACCAGTCACAAGGTAATGGGACAGTACTGACACTTAGACGTTTCCAAATGCAGGTGAAAATACTACTGACATCAGAAGTCACTGATATTCCACTGTAATTAACCACTTTCCCTGCTGCCCTACACTAAGGTGTCATTCCCCCCAAAAGGCCACGAGGTGGCAGCAGAGACCAACACATGGAACGCATATCCCACTACCACTAATGGCTGGGATGAAAGGCTCCTTCACTTTTTACCCTGAGATTCAATGGCAGGCACACTTCTCATTTTCCTCCAACAACATGACCACACAACGCCATCACCGTTCTGTCCCACCACCCTCTACCACGTTTCAGGCAACTTCCCCATTCCATCGTTCCACAACATTGTTCTCTTTCACAGCAGAGAACTCTTCCAGGTGCCTTCTGCAGTCTTCCAGGGAATGGAAATTTCTCTCCAATAAGAGAAAGTCAGAAAGATCGAACTGATTGGCCATGCGAAGGTGCAAGGGCTGGTGAGCACTGCAGATGAATCATGACCGTGCAGCCAGGCTGGAACCGTTTTCCTCTGATCACCAAAGAGAAACGTGTTCTCACCTTATCCTGAGGCTTCTGAATCTTCAGCTGACAAATTCCACACCCTTTCCTTTCAGCAGAGCTTTCTGTTGGTCTGACAGGGAGCAGCACTCATTGCAAGTAAGCTGCTGGCTTTCTGCAAGGAGCTCCCACTGCAGTACTCCCACCAGAATCCACCACCAGGGCATTATCACCTCCTTTGGATGAAGACCACCCTTGGAGGAGCTGCCGGTGGTGGTTCCTTTGTTCACCCACAATCTCCCCTGCTCCACATTATTCTCAAATAGCAACGATTCATCCTCCCCCAATGCACAGTCTTCATGGAAACGGTATGTTTTCCTTATGTTTCCGTGCAGAACTGCATGTAGAAATACAATCAGGAAGCATCCCCCACTTTCCCACTTAACTTCTGTGGAGCCCAAGCGTCAAAGCAATTAACGTAACCATGCTGGTACAAGCGATTTTCGAAGTCTGATTAGGACACTTTGAACATGTTGCCTGTCTCCCATGTGCCACAATGTGCCCTGTCCTCAGTTAACGTCTGCCATTTATGACTCTCCACTGCACCTGGTCTGCGAGACCCATGGGGCAACTGTGTGCAAGAAATCTCCAGCATGAAACTTCACAATCCACTTCTGATGCATTCTGTCAGTCACAGCACCTTCTCAATACACACCTCAAACCTTGTCTTGCCTCACAGTTGCATGTGTGCCTTTCTTTAAATAACAGGCCTACGGGGCCCAAAATGTTGCTTGCGTTCATGTGTCTTCAGTGTGAAAAGGACCACACACACATTCACCACCTGTGATGACTTTTTTAATCACACACTGTTAAGACGGCTGTACCACACAGTCTAACAAAACAGTTTTGAATGCCAGTAAAGGCAAGTGTGGGCAACCACAGCCAGGTGATGGTGTGGTGGGGGGCATCAGTGAAAGTGGGGTGGGGGCCGAGTGGACTTTTTGACCAACCCCATTCAAGGCAAGTTTCAACCAGTATCGAAGCTTCCAAACCCTATACAGTATCTTTTTGCTCCCATAGCACTTAAGCCTGTATTCACAGAAAACGGATGAGAAGACACTCCTGTTGCTCTGGACTTCTGAAACAGACTCCTACAGAACCCCCAAGATGAACCACCCTTTGAATTACACAATGACTCGACCCGAATGATGTTAAAGATGCCAGTTACTAACTCTTGAGAAAGAAATCTTCGTTCTGGAACGCACAGGCTAGAAGTAGAAGCTGGAAAAGGATGAGGCTTGCACCCATACAAAGAACCTAAAATGGTGAATGAAGTCCAGGCAAAGTGGAGGAAACAACCATACAGACACTGGTGGCACTGATATTTTACTTTGCTTTCTTTTGTACCCCTTGGGACAGAATTATGTGCAAATTTAACCTCTGCAATTTTTAAGGAAGCTGCAACAGATGAAACAATGACGAATGGTTTTCAAGCACACCTGCAGCTTGTCAAAACCTGACTCTATTATGCTACAAAGCCAGTTCCAAGAAACGTCACATAAAACACATTCCTTGCACCCTTTGCCTGTAGCCTGCAAACCAGTCACAAGGTGACTGGACAGTGCTGACATTTAGAGATTTTCAAATACACTTGTGAATACCACTGCCATCCAAATTCACTGATAGTCCACTGGCATCAACCACTTTTCCTGCTGACCTGCACTATGGTGTCATTCCCCAAACTGGCCACGAGATGGCAGAAGAGATGCACACTTGGAACACATACTCTACTATTTGCTTCAGGGAAAGGTTCCTTCGCTTTTTACATGTAAAGGGAACCTAAAATAGTACACAAAGTCCAGGCAGAGTGGAGGAAATGAGCCTGTAGACATGTCCAGAGGGACACTTACATAAAATGAGAGTGCTTGTATTTTACTGTAGTTTTTTACCTATTAATGGAGAATTTTAGATACATTTGAACTCTGTGTTATCTAAGGAAGCTGCAACAGAGAAAGCAAATTACAAACAATGTTCAAGCACACTCGGCACTTGTCAAAACCTGCCTCTGTTATGCTACAGAGCCAGTTCCAAGAAATGTCACATAAAACACACTTATCGGTCCCTTGGCTGGTATCTGGAGACCAGTTGCAAGGCACCTGGAAAGTTCTGACACTTGGACATCTTCAAATGTGCTTCTAAATTACACTGCTAACAAAAGTCATTGATATTCCACTAAAATCAATAACTTTTCCTGGTGACCTGCACTAAGGTGTAATTCCCCCAAATGGCCACGAGATGGAGGCAGAGATGCACACTTGGAACATGTACTGAACTATCCGCTTGGCCACAAAGTTTCTTCGCTTTTTCTGGTACTATGCAATGACAGGCACATTTTTTTTCCCCATTTCCCTCAACAATGTGACTGGAAACCAGTTTTACTGTTTAGTTCCACTGCCCTCTGCTATCGTTCAGCCAACTTCACCATTCCATCTGCCCACAACATTGTTATCTTTCGGGGCACAGAACTCTTCCAGGTGCCTTTTGCAGTCTTCCACGGACCAGAAATTTCTCTCCACTAAGAGAATTTAGGAGAGGCTGAAATACCTGGCAGTCTGAGGACACAACGTCTTATGAGCACTGCAGATGAATTGGGACTGCCCAGACAGGCTCGAGCTGTTTTCCCCTGGTCACCAAGGAGAAACGTGCTCTCTCGCCTTCTCCCGATGGCCAGTTACACTCTTCTGCTGACAAATTCAGGACTCTTTCCCTGGGACAGTTCCGTTGGTCCAATGGGGAGCAGTACTGTGGAAGTAACTGCCTGGTTTCCGGTGAGCGGCTCCTACTACAGGACGCCCCAGTGATCCCACCATGTCCACAGCATCACCTCTTTTGGGTGCAGACCACACTTTGGAGTGGCTGCTGGTGGTTCCCTTCATGTGCCCACGATCTCTCCCAGTCCCCATTAGTGTCAAATATCAATGATTCATCCCCCTGTCCACAATTTGTCTTGGAAACAGAATATTTTCCTTGCATTTCAGTAGAGACTCTCATGTGGAAATGTGGCCAGGAAAGGTTCCCCCCTCCTCCCCGGTTAACTACTATGGAATCTAAACATCAAAGCGATTAATGTAACCATACTGGTGGAAATGATTTTCAATGCCTGATTTGTTTTGTTGTTTTTTTTTTTTTTTGACTACGTTGCCTGTCTCCTGCGTGGCATAATGTGGTCTGTCTTTGATTAATGTCTGGACTGGACAGCTGTCAACTGCGACTGGTCCATTCGACATGTGGGGAGCCCTCACAGGAGAAATCTCCAATGAGGAACTTCACAAACCACTTCTGACTTGTTCAAGCCATCATACCACCTTCTTGTTCATCCCACAAATCTGGTATTCCATTTAACTAGTGTTTCAACCCTCTTGATATGCCACAGTGTAATGTACTCTGAAAAGATTACTTCTGTTCATCCATTTTCAATATGAAAATGGCCACACACTCAACACTTCTGATGAGGTTTCTTTTAAATGCATGCTGATAGAGCATCTGTCATGACACAGTCTAACCAAAGGGTTTCAATGAAGTTACAGACAAGAACATGACCAGAGTCACATGATGGAGGAGTGAAGGTGGGGTGGTGAGGGACCAAACTGACTTTTTGGCCCACCTGGTATGAAGCAGGCTTCAACCAGCATTGCAGCATGGAGATCATATACAGTGAGTTTTTTGCTCTCATATCACTTAAGCTAGAATTCACTGAAAGTGGGTGACTGGAAAGTTTTGTTGTTTGGTATTTATGAAACAGACACCTAAATAATCTCCAAAATGAACCAACCTTTGAGATACAAAATAACTTTAACTGAAATATGCTTAACTTACTACATACCAAAACTTGAGGAAGAAATTTTCACCCAGAAATACACATGTTAGAAACAGCAGCTGGAAATGTACCAGTTTTTGCACCCCTATGAGGAAACTTAAATAGTAAAGGACATCCAGACAAAAACAAGAAAAAGAGCCCAAAGACATGTCCCTAAGGACACATACATAAAACTATGACACTTTTATTTTATGTATATATTTTATTTTATATTTTACAGTATGATAGGGAATATTGAATACACTTTCCTTTTCTCATTGTTCAAGGAAGCTGTAAGAGACAAAAATCAAATTACAAGTGATTTTCAAGCATACATGCAGCTTGTCAAGGCCTGGCTCTAGTATGCTACAAAGCCAATTCCAAGAAACATCACATGACGTTCATCGCTCCCTTTGCCCTTAACCTGCAAACCAGTCACAGGTAACTGGACAACGCGGACATTTATCAACCATTTTTCCTGCTGACCTGCACTAAAATGTCATTCACAAAAATGGCCACCAGATGGCAGCAGAGACTGACACTTGGAACATAGGATGCACAGAAAGTTTCCTGCACTTTTTACCCTAAGAGGAACCTAAAATAGTAAAGGAAGTCCAGGCGAAGTGGAGGAAACGGGCGGTACACATGTCCTGACGGGCAGGTACATACAATGAAAGTGTTTGTATTTTACTTTACTTTCTTTTACCTCTTGGTGGAGAATTTTAAATGAATTTGACCTCTGTTATTTAAGGAAGCTGCAACGGACAAAGCAAATTACAAACGATATTCAAGCACACTTGGTACTTTTAAGAATCTGCTTCTATTCCGCTACAAAGCCAGTTCCAGGAAACGTCACATAAAACACGCTTATTCCTCCGTTAGACAATATCTGGAGACCAGATGCAAGGTGACTGCACAGTCCTGACATGTGGGCGTCTTCACCTGCGCTTCTAAGTTTCGCTACTATAAAAAATCCATTGATATCCCTCTCAAATCAATCACTTTTCCTTCTGACCAAGAGTAAGGTGTCACTACCAAAACTGGCCACGAGATGGCAGAAGAGACCACACCTGGAACTATATCCTACTAATGACTTGCCTGAAAGGTTGCATGGCTTTTCCTGTGAGATACAACGACAGGCACACTTTTACTTTCTCCCCAACAACGTGACGAGGAAACATGGTAGCCATTTTGTTCCACTGCCCTCTCCCACCTTCCACACAACTTCACCGTTCCATCATCCCACAACATTGTTCTCTTTCGGAGCAGAGAGCTCTTCCAGGTGTCTTCTGCAGTCTTCCAGGGAATGGAAATTTCTCTCCACTAACAAAATTTTGAAAAGACCAAACTAAAAACCCATGCAAAGGTGCAAGGTCTGGTGAGTACTGTGGAAGAATCTCGACTGCACAGCCACATTGGAACTATTGCCCCCTGGTCATCACAGAGAAACCTGCACTCTCACCTCATCCTGAAGCTTACGTCTCTTCTGCTGACAAACTCCACGCTCTTTCCCTTCCACAGAGCTTTCAATTGGTCCGACAGGGAGCAGTAGTTGTTGCAAGTCACCTGCTGGCTTACAGCAAGGGGCTCCCATTGCAGGACTCCCTCCTGAATCAACCACAAGGTCAACATGACCTCCTCCGGATGAAGACTGCCCTTTTCAGGGGCTGCTGGTGGTGTTTCCTTTGTTTTTCCACAATGCCTCCCATTCCACATTATTCTCAAATAGCAACTATTCATCCTCCCCCTGCCTCACAACCTTCATGGAAATAGAATGTTACCCTTACATGTCAGGGCAAAACGGCATGTGGAAATGTACACAGTTCCAATGTGGCTGTGCAGAAAGTGTTCCCCACCGCTCTGCCTAACTTCTGTGGACCCCAAGCACCAACGCGATTCACATAACCAAGCTGGCGCAGATGATTCTGGAAGCTTGATCAGGATACTTTGAGTATGTCACCTGTCTCCTTCCTGCCACAACATGACTTGTCCTCAGTTAACATCTGCCCGGGTTGGCTCTCTCTTGCACCTGGTCTGCGAGACCCGTGGGGCCACTGCAAAGATACTGGGCTAAGGAAAGAAGAGCAGGGAAGGCACGTGTGTGCTCAACGAACAGGGCATGCTGGGTGCTCTGTCTTTAGGGTTTTACCTGTTTTCTAACGTTGAGGACTTTAGAGGAGGTCTCAGAGAGTCAGCTCCACAGGATACTCAGCTTTCCAGGGGTGCCTTTCGATGTGCTGATGCAACAAAGCGAGCACACAGAGTGGTCAGGGTCCTTCTCTGGTGAACTTCTCCTTCAGAAGAGTCACCAGAGAAGGGCTGGGACTGAGGTGGGTCTCCCCCTGCGTGGACTGAAACTTGTAAACCATTTGCTCTCCAATGCCCTTGCTTAGGGAAGTCGGATCCTCAGACTTATTACCTTGGATGTAAATCATTGTCCTTATTTAGCTCTCAAACTCACATTTCCCATTCCACTTGGCAAAGAATTTTCCAACTTTTTTTTATTAACCTGTTTCAACTCCATACACTTGGGGACTCATACGGCATTGAATTTGTCACAATGATCATCTGTGGACAGACACCAGACACCAGAGCCAAACTCAGGACCTTGGACACAGACCCTTGACTCTGAAACCTGGACCCTGGAGTGGAAACAAAAAGAAAACCAGGACTCCGGGAGCAAAGCCCCAAAACCAAAGTCATGGGCCCTCGCCTGAGCCAGACCATGTGGTCCAAAGGCCAAACACCAGATGCCAAGAACTGACACCGGACCCAGATTCCATACACCAAAAACTAAATCTTCATCTGCACATGGACCTCGCATGTGAACCCAGGGCACAAAGCCACATCCTAAGAGGCGCAAGACTGCAGACACACAACCGAATTCACTTTGACTCTGAAGCACAGGCCCTGGACACAGGACGCAGATCTGTAACCAGGATGCCACGGCCAGAATTTGGAGTTGGGGCCAGATATCCGCCCCCATTGCCAGAGGCCTGAGGCAGCAGCTGAACCAGATCCTCCCACTGTAACAAACCTGTGATTCAGTATGATAAAATCCTTGTCTCTCCAAATGCAAACTTCAAATTTTTACCAAACCCAGCAGCAATGGGCCAGAATACAGAGTAAACAGAAAGGATGCTGACCTTGGAGGCAGACATCCATGATCTCTCAGCTGCAAGAGGCTCAGGAGTTAGCACTGTCTCACCATTTATTCCACACCACCACCTTTTCAAAACCGTGGGGGATTAAAAAGGGATCATTTTCCACAAACCTTGTTGGCTCTACTACCAGTAGGATAATAATCAAAATGATATAATCAGATCAATACAAGATATTCAACATTTAATATGTGCACGACTACAAATGAATACGAGACAATGAGGTGATATCAGGTATATAGGACCTTGGGGAGTATGGGGAAACAGGGTCTTGTAGAGGTAAAATGGGTGACAGGAAATTTATGGAAAGTGCAGCATTCGTAGAATATTACTTTTTGTTATGCAATCCTCAAAACTATAGAACACAAAGCTGAATTAATAAACTTTTTCAAATTTCATTAACATAATCATTCAGTTGAGAATAGGTTACTTTGCTTAAATTGTTACATCTTGTGGCGGCAGCAGCAGACACGGCCTGAGGGAGCGACCAGCTGCCAGGAGGGCCTCACATCGCCCACAGGGGGTCAAAGGACAGAACATCCCTGTCCAATGCGCTGCGGACCATCCTCCTCTGCCTGCAGCCAGTGGAGGGCAGTGGGGCCCCCGAGTGCAAGGTAGGTGATGATGTGGCCCCAACCAGGAAGGGAGCCTCGGCCACAGAGGCAGGACAATGACACAGTAGGAACGTCCACGCTGCCAGGACATCAGGGAGCTGGGATATGGGTGCGTTTAAACATCGATGCAGTTGGGACATCGATGAGCCAGGACATCGGCGTCAATAGGGAAGCAGCACAGCTGAGACATCAAGGCAGACAATGACCTCTACATCGACACAGACGGGACAGTGATGTGGAAGGACACAAACACAGACAGGACAGCAGCACGGCCAGGACATCAAGGCTGAAGGGACCTAGACACAATCATGATTTCGATGCGGCTGGGACGTGGACACGGAGGGACATCGATGCTGCCAGGATGTCAGCACACACGGGACACTGCACCACAGAGACATGGACGCAGCTGAGACGTGAACACAGGTCTGGCCCACAACAGGTGCCTAGTTACCTGATATGAAGATACTGCTGTTCTACGTAAGGGAAAGAGAGAAAAATGAACTGCAAAGTCCGTTTATATGAAAGTAACAACATCCATGACTAAGCACCATTCCATTCAACATTCGTAGATCATTCACCACAGCTCACAGCCTTTCCTGCTGGCCTGCACTAAGCTATTCTTCCCAAGATGCACTTGAGATGAGCAGAGAGCCACACCTAGGACATTTTCCTAAGTGACCATAATGAGCCATAGAGCAAGATCAAACACATCACAAAGAACAAAAATTATATAGAGTATAATTCTTACTCTCATTGATGGTAATGTAGAAATCAGGAATAAATGGTCATTAATATATCCTTACATTTCAAGGTTATCAAATATACTTCTAAACTACATTGCAATCAACAGTGCTCATCTGCCACTAACATGTTATTCCCAAAATGCCCACGAGATGGCAGCAGAGACGCACACTTGGAACACTTGACTATTTGCTTGGCCAAAAGGTTCATTTGGTTTTTAGGTAAAGACACAATGAAAGAGACATTTTTCATTTTCACCAATAATTTCACTGAACAACGTATTCACTGTTTTGTTCCACTACCTCCTCCAATCTTTCAGGCATCTTCATAATTCCATTTTCCCAAAAGTTTTTATCTTTTGGCCAAGCCAATATAAATCCAGTTTCAACAAGCATCACAGCATTGAAGTTATATAAGTTTCCTAAGTGCTCCTATTGCACTTCAGCCAGAACTCACTACAGCTGGGTGACTGGGGAGTCCTTATGTTCAGTAGCTATGTAATGTACTTCTAAACAACCTCAAAAATAAAACAATTTGAATTACAAAATAAACTGAATTGTGATAAAGATACTACATACTAAAACTTATGTACAACATCTTCACCCTTAAATGCACAGTATCAAAAATAAAAGTTGAAAATATACAAGTTGCGTACCCATACTTAGAACATAAAATAGTAAATGAAATCCAGAGAAAGTGGACAGAAATGTGCATGTCGACATATCTGCAAGTGTATACACATAAAATGACAGCAGTTCTTTTTAACTCTTGGGATAGAATTTTGAATACATTTTTCCTCATTGTTTAAGTAATCAAAGTAAATAAAAATGCATTTCAAGCACACTTGGAACTTTTTTAAAACTGACTATATTTAGCTATAAAGCAGGTTTCAACAAACGTCTCACAAACTATGGTTACTGCTCTCTTTGTCATTAATCTGGAAACCAGTCACAAAGTAACTAGAAAGTCCCTATATTTAGATGTTTTAAAATACACTTCCAAATACCTTCTCCAAATAAATCACAATTCAGTGGAAAATAATTTGCATAGAAAAATAATAAAAATACTACAGAGCAAGATCTTTCTGGTTTCAAAAATGACCAAAGCTTCAAACTCTGTTTCTCAACCAAAGGTGATTTTTGCCCCCGAGGGGACTTAGGCAAAGTACTGAGCCTGTTAGACTGTCCTGAGGGGAAGGGAAGCGAGGCTGGTGACAGTGAACAGAGGTATTGGAGGCTAATGAGCACCTGCAATGCAGAGGACAATCCCCCAGGACAATGAATTCTCTGGCCCAAAAGGTCCATAGTGCTGAGAATGAGAAACCCTACTCTGTATCATGAAGACTCCATTAGAACACAAACAGCATGTCCCTTTGCATCCTAGATCTGAAAGGCTGCCTTTCTAGGAACAGAAAGCCTGAAGCTGAAACTTAAAGAACACAAAATGCCAGCCATCCTGCAAATATTGGGGAGAAGTGTCCTCGGCTATAGGTCAGGAGGCAAAGGAAGATCTGTCCACTTAGGAGACCACATCACACTGTGATTAAACACAGTAGTCCTCTGAGGATCCCTGCTTCTTTCCATTGCTCACACATCACTTTAATAACTGACTCATAATGTCATTTAGAACAAAGAGTCTTACTCTGTTAGATTCCAGATTTCACCATGTGAAGTTTCCCTCTTTGAAAATATGGACATTTGCTACATTCTGTGTTCTTCAGGATACCTACCGGGGGGCACATTTCCTGAAAAAAATACTTCTGATTTCTAGAACACTGTGCTTCCAGACCCTAGACTCATTTAAACTGTCGAGAGGGATGTTACTATTTTATTTAGTCATTAACATATTCATGACTAACAAAGAGAATTTTTCTAGCTCCTCACATTACCTCACTTCTTCCTGTTTTCTTTCAAGCTTTAACTATTTCTAGGTCACCTACAGCTACAACCATGTAATGATCATTATTGCATGAGAGCAAGTTTACCTTCATAACTCATAAGAATCAATGGAAAAGTAACACAAACAATTTAGTACAACGATGGGAAAATAACATGCAGAAATAAATATGTAGAACTAGTAAATTAAAGATATAATTTTTAAAAAAAGACTGAATAACAACAAAACAGGTAAAAAAAACCTTGGAATAAATTTAACAACAATGTACAGGCTCTATATGAACTAAATTGGAAATTGCTATGCAATAACAGAAACTTTTACAAATGAAAAATATCACAGTACTTTGGGGTTAAAAAATGGGTATCACTGTATATCCATTTACTGAAGTTAACTATACCTGAAATATAATCTAGATAAATATAAAAAAGTGGTCCCACAGGAAGTGATCAGCTAAATTGGGATCTGAGACATGTACCCCAGAAACAGTCTGGCCCCCGTTTTCTGCTCCCCACAGGGTGGCTGTATCTGGCCCCCAACTCCCTCACCTAATAGCCCCCACCCAGCTCACCTCCTGCCCCTGGACCGCCTTGCTTGCATCACGTTAGCCTGTGAGCATCACCTCGTGACCATGGAGACTGGCAGGCGGCAGCACCTAACTTCCAGTTCACGTAGTTGTTCCTCTCTCCACCACAACTGCCCGCCCCTCACGCTCGCCAGCCTAAATACGCCTCCCACCCAGCCCCGCCCCATTTGTGGCCCACTCCCACCTCCAGCCCAGTCCTGCCTCTACCTTAGGCCCCGCCCCTCATCTGTAGCTTTGAGGTTGAGTGGTCCATTTTAACAAAAATAGCCAGGAATCATGTATACTTGTGGACATGCCGTGTAATGAAGAAATACATTAATAATGTATACTTTACAAAATTAAATAATACTCTGAAGAAGTTCAGAGAATAAAAGGACAAGACACAAACTGGGAGAAAACATGAATTACCTAAAACGTGGGGTGAAAAACCATCGAAAGTGATAGAATAGGAACAGATACACAGGATGGTGCAAAAGCAGCTTTGCAGTTGTTCACATGGAAAATAATGTCGTCATTATTAAATAATAAGACAACAATAAGCTTTGTTTCTCATCCTCACAACTCTAAACCTACTTTGCCCCACCCTGTGTTATGCACACATAAACCACACATGAAAATCACATGCAGTGGGATTCAAGGTCACAAGCATGACTAGAGATGAAGAGCACTTCCTATCAAGGAGTTTCATTCACCAGGAAGATCCAAAATCACCGTGTACTTAATGTCATAAACTTAAATTATATAGAACAGAAAGACAAAATTAAAAACTTATAATCATAATAGATTTGACAAAAGTCTCTAATCAGAGATAGGGCATACCTCTTTCAGACACAAGAGACCACCTCAAAAAATTCAGTAAGCGTGTAAGAAACATCATGAGCAGCAAACGGGATTCAACAAAAGGGCAGCTGCTTGGGAGAAAGGTGCTATTCCCAACATGTCCACAAGGTGGCAACAAAAAAGAGCATTTCCTGTTGGTCTCAACTCAGATGCTATTCCAAAGATGCACACTAGATGGCGGAGCGCTGCAGTGTGAAAAGGGGTCCCACTCGTTGAGACCCAGGGTCCAGACACATGGGCTGTGGGTCCAGACGTGGTTGGCACATCTTTGTTCTTGGGACTGAGAAGGCCGTCTTCTTCAGCAATCAAAGACCTGCTTAAACAACACGAAACAGAGACACATTTTAAGGAAACACAGTCTCTTTGCTTTACAGGCAGAAAATGTTCCACACTGTCTTACTCGGTGCTGCACAATACAGGGAAACTTTGTCCTGTTATCAAAGTAAAATGGAAACAAACTCTGCTTCTCCATCAGCTCACTTTTCATATTTGCATTCATTCACTTAATGAGATTCATTCCCATTGTACTCAGCTTCGCCATGGATAAAACTTCTTCTCTCTGCATTTCCCTTCACAGACCTTCTGCCACTTTCCTTTTCACACTCCGCTTGTGTCCTGCTTTTCTTCTCTCTCACTTAAGACAAAATTAATTCCCTGTCTCTGAAAAATACATGCCCATAGTTCATACCTTCTCACTCAGTAACAACAAATCTTGTTTTTCTATTATACACAGTTGTTTTTCTCTATTGCTTTTCTGCGTACTTTAATTAGAATACTGAATTGTTCTTTTTAAAAGATTTTATTTATTTATTTTTAGAGAGGGAAGGGAGGGAGAAAGAGAGAGAGAGAGAAACATCAATGTGCGGTTGCTGGGGGCTGTGGCCTGCAACCCAGGCATGTGCCCTGACTGGGAATCGAACCTGCGATGCTTTGGTTCGCAGCCCACACTCAACCCACTGAGCTACGCCAGCCAGGGCCTGAATTGTTTTTTAAAAACCTCAATTTCTAATTAAAACCAAGAGTAAAGAGTTGTGGATTGCTTGTTATACCAGTATGCTTTTGATTGATGTTTATAAACAATTTCAATCACTGCTAAAGGTATATTTACTTATAGCACAATTTTCAATATTCCACAAGAGAAGTTAACTAGTAGTCTCAAACATCCTTAGTTCCTCTATAATTTGCAGCAAAACACGAATATATCTGTGTCCCATCAGCCTGATCCTCACATAAACTCCCACTCCCTTACACCACACAAAAACCTTAAAACGCCACAGTTCTCCACCAGGAGCTCACCTCTGCTGGTCCTCTGCAGACTGATGCTCCCTGCACCTCACCTGTTCCTCCTGGTCCCAGGAGATGTCAGCTGGGGGCTTCTGGGCGTCAAGAGATGCCAGCACCCCATAGGAGTGCCCAAGTGCCTTGTGGGATGTGGAGGTGGCCCCAGAGGCCATGTGGCCCGCACCTCAGAGCTCAGCGGCCGGCCCGGGGCCCCCTTCCAGCCGTCCTGCTTAAATCCATTAGTTTGCAAAAGTTCCAGCTGAAATGAACCGACATGTTCCATGACTTCTCCTAAAACGGTTAAAACAGGGTTGGAAGCTACAGCCCCCAGGAAGGGAGGCCCCCCGGTTTCCACATCGCTGGCCGCTGGGAGATCAGGACGGGTCACAGTAGCAAGTCGCAGAGCAGCACCAGCTCCGAGGACTTCCAGATGCAGCAGCTCCTGGCAAGCAAGTCCCAGATTGCACACCCGGAGGGAAAAGCAGCCACCCTCCGACACCTTCTCCCGGACTCCTCAAGACCAGGGGGACACGCCCCGTTTTGTTACAATATCAACATTAACTTTCGTCTTTAGGGAGGACTGGTCACCGTGGCTACAGCGAGGACTTTTTCTGTCAATCATGTCACTTGATCGGACCAGAACTGTCCCCAAACTCGGTCTCAGCCTTCCCCTGGCAGAGCACACAGTGAGCACGAGACGTCCCCTGGGGCATCGTCCGCTCGGACAGGGACCGTTCTCTCACCAGGGACGTTTCCGATGTAGGAACGCAGACCCTCCCTACTGGCACCGAACAGCCGAGGAAAGGTCCGGAGAGAAGAGCGCGCGCGTGAAGAGCCGGCTGTCGGGAGGCCGCCATGTGCCCCGGCCCTGGCTCAGGCGTCCGGAGCCTCCACGTGGGCACGTGGGGTCCAGCGCAGCGCGACTCTCTCCTTGTTCTCGCACCGCGGAAAACGGGAGAAGTCCTTCGCTCCTTCACCACGCTCCCGCGACGCCGGTTTTCCCGTTTTCCCTTCTGTTCCTAACCAGGAAAAAGAGGTGGCCTTGGAGAGCGCGTCCACGTGAACCTTGTCCGCTCCGCTTCGCGAATTCGCGAGCCCTGCGCCCCTCCCGCTAGTTCGCGCTGGGGCCGCCCCACTCCGCCGTCTCCTCCTTCCCACGGGGCACAGGGGCCCCCCAAACCGTACGAGCGCGCGGTCCCGGATCCCGTCTGTCGCCCCATTGTCCTAGGCTATTACGTCCTCCGGCACCTCCGCCCACCCGCAGGTCCGCGTCCCCAAACCTCAGCTCTCTCCACTCCACCCAAATTCTGCGCTGGCCCTTCCCCTCCCGCCCCCACCCCCCGTAACCCGTTCAAACCTCCCCCCGGGGTCCCGGCCCCACCGCGTCTGTACCCGCCGCTTCCCAGCACCGCCCGCCAGGGGCCAGTCCTTCCAGACACGCGCCGCCCTCCCCTTCTCACCCAGGCTTAGTTCCCCGAACCCTGGCCCCGACCCGCCGGGATCGCACCCCGCCTGCACCCCCGCAGCCTCAGCGCCCCTCCCGGCCCCTCCGTCCCGCACCGGACGGCGTCCTGGTCGGCCCTCCCCCGAAGACCCCGAAATTTCTGGACAGACATCGCTGCGCCCGCTCCACTCTCGGTCGCGGGACGTTCGCCCCCACGCGGCCCCGCAGATGCCCCTCTGCCCACGCGGGCCCCTCTGCCTGCGCCTCCGGATCCTGTGGCTGCTGGGAGGGAAGAGAGGGGACGGGCATGCTGACGCGGGTCGGGCTGGGTCTGAGAAGGGCTCCGGGACCGGCAGGACCATCGGGACCCGCAGGACCACAGGGAGGCCAAGGGCGGAGCGGGGCAGGTGCGGCCCCACCCAGACACGGAGGACGCGGAGGACGCGGCCCGGGGAAGGTCTGTTCCCTCGGTAAACACGTGTGAGGCATCCACTGGCGTCAGGCCCGGGGAGGGCGTCTCGGGTGCCATGCGGGACGCACACTGGTGGGAGGACCCACGGGCCTTCGCGGGGCCCACTGCGCACAGCGGTAGGAAGTAAATGCATGACTTCATACGGAGGTGACTGCTGCGAAGAAAAAGGACAGAACTTTCAGACAGAAAAATGAGTGATCGGGGAAAAAACCCGTCTCTGAAGAAGCGGCGTGGACGCCGAGACCTACATGGCAGCGAAGGGCCCGGCATCCGGCCCAGACGCGGTGGAAGCGTCCAGGCTGCGCGGACACCTGCCCACGCGCAGCAGGAGGGAGGGACCGCGCACCTGGGGAGGTGAGTCAGGCGGTAAGGCGCTGCAGGCGTCCGAGGAGGACGGCTTTCTGGTCATTGCTCACACGTCACTCCTTAATGACTGTCCTGTGACGTCACTAACAATAAATACTCTTGCTTTCCTAGATTCCGAACTTCACCATCCGAAATCTCCCTTACCGAAAACGCGCATTTGCGGTGTCATGAGTTCCTCAGGAAACCTCCAGGGGGCGCCGTTTCACCTACCAAACACTCTTGCTTTCCACGAGACCAGGGTCCAAGCCCTGGACGCACTTAAAAATAAGTCTCCTGTTCCTGTTTTATTGAATCATCAGTGAACTTGCCACCCACAAAATTTCTCTAACTCCTCACATTACCTCATTATGATTTCTTCCAAGTTTTATCTATTTTTACAGTTTTACATAGCCAAAGTAACACAACTGTATTTACCTTGATGAATCACGAACAGCAACGTAATAATTACAAGTAACAGAATTTATTACAGTGAGGGGAAGTAAATACCCTTTACACGTATAAAGAAACACTGAGTTGAAGACGGAATCGAAAAGAACCGACGGCAACAAAAGAGATGAAACTCGGAGGGCCGACCTCAGCGAGCCCGTGCACGGTCTGTGTGCACGCTCCACTCGGCACCCAGCGGGTGACACTGGAGAACAGCGTCACGTTCTGCGGTGAAAGCCTTAGGGTGTCGGGCTCCCACGGTTGTTCACTCATTCAGCGTGACGCAGACCGAAGTGTCCTCAACACCCTGGAAGCGGAAACAAACTTGTTTTCAGCTGCTGGTTGGAACGGACGGGCTGCACCGTCGATTGCACAGGAGGGAACGTCCGTGGTTTGTGCGAGGACTGGAGCAGACGCAGCACCCGGTGTCCCGTCTGCGTGAGGTGCTCCCGGACGGCGGCCCGAGCAGCTGGCCACTTACGCGGGGACCTGAGACGGGCGCCCCAGGCCAGTCTTGGCCCCGTCTGTGCTCCCCACCCTGACTCACCTCAGGACGTCCCCTGCCCCTCCCCCAATGTGCCCTGGGCCCCAAAACATGCTTCTTTGGTGCGAGGATTATTGGGGGCTGATTAAGGTTTTTAAAAAGCCAGCAGACACGGAGAATCTCTGAAACCTGAGGACTAGCTGCCTGCTGGTGAGGGCCGTGCCCAGCGTGCAGGCCCACCCGCTCAGGTTCAAGCAGTTTCAGGGCCACCTGCTGTGTGGCCGGCGGGGCCCAGGGCCCGAGGACCTTGGGCAGTGACCGCCCCGCAGGCGATGGCTTGGAGCCCGTTCAGGGCTCTCTCTACTTGAAGGCGCGCCATCGGCCCTCACACCCCTGAGAAGAGCACGGCCGGCGAGTCCCTGACCTGTGGGACGCAGGCTGACTCAAGGGCTCACGGGTGTAGGTGCACACGTGTGCGGGGTGACGGCGTCGGTGCACGGACTCCCTGACACGAGCAAGCCCTGCACACACCGGACACAGACCCAAAGACACTCGGAGGGCAGCAGAAGGTGAAGAGGAGACTGCAAGGCCCACCTCCAGGTGCGGTGGGAGCCGGAGCGCCCCGGCAGGGGTCCTCAGCGGGCGCCGGCAGCCGTGCGGTCCCTCACTGGGAGGGACGTGGGGACAGCTCCTGCGGAACCCTCACTGCCGCTGGGCCGGCTCACGGCCGCGGAGGTCAGACTGGGATTTAAATCAAGCCTCTTGTCAGAGCGAAGAAACAGAGTGTGGCCCCGGCCAGTGTGGCTCAACAGACTGAGCACCAGCCTGGGAACCAAAAGGTGGCTGGTTCGATTCCAGGTCAGGGCACCTGCCTGGGTTACAGGCCAGGTCCCCGGTTGGGGTTGTGTGAGAGGCAACTTATCAAAGTTTTCCTTGCACGTCGATGTTTCTCTCCTCTTTCCCTCCCCTTCTCCATAAAACTACCTAAATAAAATCTTTAAAAAAAAAAAAAAAGAAATTGGAGCAAGGCCTGAAGCAACAGAAGACTGTGTTCTGAGTGATGCCGCCGGTGCTCCCGGTACTGGGCAGGGGCCAGGCCCCGAGTGGGGCTGTCCGGGACCGGCCAGCAGTGCGTGGGGTCCTGACTTCGTGCAGAAAAGATTTCTCAACACAAGTCCACGTGACTGTGCTGCTACCTTTCCTAAAGCTGAGGACAGTGGAACGAGGAAGGGCCCAATGCAGAAGAAGTGACAGGAGAGCCAGGCGGGGCTGCCTGAGCTCAGTGGGAGGTCGGAGAAATGGGGCTTTGGGGACAGGGTTGGGGGTCAGCCTGGGATTAGCTGCCGCTGCCCGCTGCTCCCAACTGCAAACCTCAGGGGGAAGGAGTGGGCACAGGCCGCTCCCCGCAGCGGGAGGGCCATACTCTGGGTCCTGTGTCTTGGGATTCCATCTCTCTTGAGAATCTTACGGGAGGTCTCCGGGGAGGGTCTCAGCAGGTGTCCATCAATGCCCCCAGGTGTGTGCCTGCAGGGCTGTGGTCTCGCTGACTGGTCAGCGGCAGGGCAGTGGGTAGTCAGTCTCTGTGGCTGGTCGCGCACCTGGTTTTGCTGCTTTTCTGGGCCTGGAGCTGAAACACAACCAAGGCCTTGATGTCATCTCCAGGGAGGTGACCTTCTGTGTCTGGCTGTAAACTGCCCGGCCACTGTGTTCAACTGTCTGTGTCAGTTTTCCCATCCCACTAGGCCCGCCTCACGGGCCGTCTCCCTACCAGCCCCGGTCCCCTCACCCCGAGGACGGACACCATGCAGCCAGCTGCGCGCACCCAGAGAAGCACCAAGAACAGAAGTGCGTGAGCAAACAGCACAGTGGAATCCTCCTCCCTGCCTTTAGACAACCAAAGAACGGCCTGGTGTTACCTCAGTGAGGCCATCCTCGCCCACGGTCCTCTGACGAACCGTGGCAGCGACCCCGCGTGCCTCCCTGCGCTGGTTCGCTGGCTCGGCCTCCGCCTCTGCTTCGGCCGCGTCGCCTGCGGCCCCCTCCGAGCATCCTGCGCCCCCCCACCGCCGAGGCCGTGGGTTCGGTCTCCAGTCTCCCCGGGTCAGGGCCGGTGTGGGGGATGACCCGTCGATGTCTCTCTCTCCCTCCCGTCCTTCTTCTCTCTCTAAAAATCAATGAACATCTTTGGGTGAGGATTTTAAAAACATGAGTGAACTTTCAGTATAAAATACACGTGCATAAAATGGATGCGTGAAATATACATGTATCGTTTACTAAAGTTCGTCTTCTTTTAATCCTCACCAGAGGATACATTTAGTGATTTTTTTTTCTTTTTTAGAGAGAGAGAGGAAGGGGGAGAGCACGCGCCCTGACAGGTGCATCATTGATTTACCTGCTGCTGCCCCCACCCCCCAGGCTGCCCTGCCCCAGAGGGACAGCCTGCGGGCCAGGGAGGCGGGCCCCCCCCCCCCTTCCCCTTGGGCTGCTCCTGCGCTTCTGCCTCCTCCCCCTCTGCCCGTCCGGAGCCCCCCAGGGGCTGTGGGGCAGGGGCGTGGCTACCCGGCAGAGGAAACAAAGACGCAGCCAGGCCCTGCCCACAGCTCAGCTCCTATCAGCAACTCACATCGACGTTTGTTTCGTTCCATTTCTGGAGTGCTCACCAAGAGCCTTTGCTTCACACTCTTTCTGCCAATTAATGGGATGGGAGCCGCCCCGGCCTCGTGAAGGGGGTGCCGCCGCCCCTGGAGGGACCGGGAGCACCCGGTTCTGAGAGCAGGCGGGCCCCCCAGCAGCTGCCCGCAGCGGGCGTGTCCTCGGTGGCCGTCCAGGGAACGGGGCCTCCCGGAGGCGAGCGGCTGGGCCCTTCCTCCGGAGAAAGCGAGACCGTCCCGCGAGGTCGGACGTCCCCAGTCGGATGACAGCGGGGAGACGCGGAGACCTGGAGGTGTTTGGGCCTGCTCCGAGAGCCCCGGCCAGCCAGCCAGCGCCTTCACGTAGGGCGTCACCCACCCACGTGACCCTGCCCGCCACACGGCTCCCTCAGTTTCCCCCTCCAACCAGCTGCCCAAGGGCCTTCCTGCCGCCTGAGCACCCACACAGACCTGGGCTCCCCTGGACCTGCCCGGTGTGCGCACGCAGCTGCCGGAACGCCCCGGCGCCTCTCCCACCGACGCGCCGCAGCACCAGGGGACAGCCCCCCTCAGACCCGCCGCGGGAAAGGGTGGGCTGCACGTCCTTCTGTCCTGACCCAGACGTGCGTCGGGGACCTGGACACCCCCCTCCCCGCCGCCCCGTCTGTGCCGGACAGAGACGACCCTGGGACCCGACAGCGAGCGGCCCACAGGGGCGGGGCAAGAGGCCCGTCCCTGCTGCGGAGATGAACACCGGCACGTGGAGCCCCGCCAGCCGCCTGCCACCTGCACCCCCGATCCCGGCTGGGGGGGCCTGGCGGGAAGTGCAGAGGCCTCCACGGGAACAGGAGGAGCCCAGCCCCCCCAGGAGGGTGTCGCCGGGACAAGGCTGCCCCTCCGTCTGGGCAGCACCGACAGTCCCCCCCAGGGTAATTTATGTGCGTAATTTTGGACTTGATCGATAAAGGCAACAAGCTGATTCACACGTTTAATTTTAAGGAAAGGGGCAGAAAGAAGCGAGAACACGGCGGGGGGGCCCCCCTGGACCCGTGGGAAGGGGGCGGGCGCCTCGAGCAAGCGCTGGCAAGTGAGGCGGATCAGCAGTTTCCTCTGCCTGCGGGATTCGGTTCACACTGGGAGTTCGCAGGTGGTGAAGGGTTAGCGACCCCCAGGGTCCCTTCCAGCCCTGGGCTCGAGAGCCGAATGCTAATCCTGACGCCGTTTTAAAACTTGTCTCGGAGCCGGGAGCGCCTGAAGTGGTTTCCGACTTAATTTTGCATGAGGACTTGGCACACTGTGGCAGGAGGAAGAGAGCGTGCTTGATGGGGTGGGGGGGGGGAGGGAGAAGCAGCCTTGGGCCAGGGCGGAGGCGGGGGGCTGTGAGGGGCTGGGGGCTGCAGGATGAGGCCAGGAGGCCGGCGGGGCAGCCAGAAGCGGGCCCGGATGTGGGTGTCGGTGTGGGCGCAGCCGCCTGCCCGTTCTCAAGCTGTGGGGTGAGCTGTCCAGAGACAAGGCTGCTGGGTGGGGGGCGGTGCTGGACAGCCGACCACAGGAAGTGCCTGGGGGCAACGATAGCCCGGAGGAGGCTGCACGTCTGCTGGGGTGAGCGCAGCCCTGAGCGCCGCACCCGGCCCATCGTCCCCCCTCCCTCCGCCACACACATGACCCAGGGCTGACGGGGCACCTGGAACGAGGAACCCCGGGCCGACACCTCGGGTCCCGCGGGTCCACGGTCTCTCACAGTCGCAGCCTCGCACACTCGTCACACGCCCGCACAGAAAGGTGCCGCCGCTCACTCTCAGACACACCCCCTCGCCCTTGCATGCTCAGTCCCAGGACGCGCGTGGGGACCTGCCCTCCCCGTGTCCCTGGGCCCGGCCCGTGGCTGCCATGGAAACTCCGAAGTGGGGGGATGGGTCGCCCGGATGTCCCGGCGCGGCCCAGGCTGCCTCCCTGCAAGGTGCCCGGCTCTGCCCCCACGACACACCTGCCCCCAGCAAGAGCCCACCAGCTCTTTCCCCGCCAGCGTTCTGTGTCCCTGGTCACCCAGACCGGTGGCTGGGCACTGCCCAGGGCCCCGAGACCTAGACCCAGGAGAGCCTGCCACAAACATGGTGACACCGGGCTGACCTTGAGCCAGAGCAGGGGCTCCGGGCTTGTGCCCACTGAGAGCAGGAAGCTCTGCGCGGGCGCCCGGCTGGCTACCCGGAGCCAGGTCCGCCCGAGACCCCGGGTGGGGCCCTGCTCTCCAGCCTCGGCTCCTCTGACCCCCCAGAGAGTGGCGTCTTCTGGTTGAGCTCGTTGCTGCTGTGCCCCCGGAAGGGGTCGAAGCCGAGAAAATGGGAGCAGACTCTGCACTGCCCCCCCCACCCCCTGCTGCTCACACCCGTTGCTGTCCCTGCCACCGCCTCACACTGGACTCCCGCCCGTCTGGTCATCAGCTGCTCGTCCTCCACCTGAGCCACCGGGGCCCTGGCCGCGCACACCCAGAGCTGCGGGCAGCGGGGCATCAGGTCTGGGTGGGCCCTGTGCCTGCCCCGCAAGTCCTCGGGCCAGGTGGGGGCCAGTGCCCAGCCCAGGGCCAGGGGCCTCTCCACCACCCCCCTCAGGCAGACACAGCAGGCTGCCGGGGGAGGCCAGCTGGGCCCTGCGAGTCACCGCTGCCCTGACCCCTGACCCTCAAAGCCACAGGGAGCCGAGACACCCGGAGGAGGCAGGCAGGCCCTGGGCTGTGCGCACCGGCCCTGGGCACAGCACTGGGACTCGTGAGCAGCCTGCAGGGGTTGGCTGGCGTGAGCGGGGGAGGGATGCAGAGGTGACCGGTCATCTCCCTCGAGCACACGCACAGCGAGCTCCCGGAGCAGCCAGAGCGCGCACGGCTCTCGGCCCAGTGGCCCTGAACTGGGGGCTTTGTTTCGCCGTGAGGACGGGTCTCCTGACCAATGGATGAAAAAGCCTGGTCAGCGACCCTAGTCCAGGGTGGTCTCCATCAGCGTGGAGGGCGGTGGGCAGGCCCCAGGCTGCTCCCTGCTGTCTCCACCTGAGGACTCTCCACTGCTTTCGTGCGGAACCCCAAATTCCTTTGCACCCCTCCACCCACGTCCCTGCTGCTCAGGGCCACACTCTTGAAGACGGCCCCGAGGACCGCCTCCGCCCCCCTCCCCCCCACACCCCCCGCCGGCTGGTGGGCCTGGAGCCGAGGGCCCTGGAACGGCAGTCAGGTACCACCCCCGCCCGAGCCCCACAGCTGCGGGCCAGCCCCAGCCTGGGTTCTGAGATCTGCCCAGGGGAGGGCGAGCGGGCCTCTGTCTCGGCCTGTGTGCACCCGTGGGTCTGTGGGCCTTTGTGTGTGTCTGTCTGTGTCCTGGCTCACAGGACAGTCCGAAGCCACAGCCCACGCCCTCCTCTGTCTGGCTCTCGGTCAGGGCCACCGGGAGGTCAGTGTCCTGGAAAACGAACCCAAGGCGTGCTGACTCAGAGCCGCTTCCTGCCCGCCCGCACCCACCCCACCGCTGGGGAGCACAGGCGCCCACAGCCCCGACCCGCAGCCCTGACTCATCCCCGGCCGGCTCCAGCTGGACGTGTCCCGGGAAGGGCACTCGAGGACACAGGAAGGGGCCTGTGTGGAGGCGGATCCCAGGGTCCGGCTGGGCCCTGAGCACCCCTGCCCGGGGGGCCGGCCGTTGGGGGTGGGGGGCTGTGAGGCCCGAGGACAGACTGGAACCTGGTGTTCCTCCGCAGCCTCGCCCGCAGCCCAGACACAAGTCACGCCCGCCCTTCGCTGCATGTCCCTCTCCTCCTGTGACGTGCGTCTGTCTGCACGTCTTCTAACCGCGGCCCTGGCCCCCAGTCGTGCAGATTTACGGAAATTCTGTGACAAGTTCCCGAGGCTCACCCTGTGTCAGCGTCTCCTTAGTGAATGTCTCCTCATTTTTAGCTTCTCTCTCAGTGTCTTTAAGGTGATTTTGATGAACAGGTTTTGTGTTTTTTTAAGTTGAATTTATCTATCTCTTATTTTATTTTATTTTTTATTGATTTTAGATGAAGAGGAAGGTGAGCGGGGAGAGAGAGGGTCATCAATTTGTTTTCCACTTATTTATGTGTTCATTCATGGGCTGATCCTTGTATGTGCCCTGGCTGGGGCTCGAACCCACAACCTTGGAGCACTGGGACCTTGGAGCACCGGGACGATGCTCTAACCAACTGAGTACCCGGCCAGAGCTATCCACTTCTTATTTTATACTTGGAGCATTTTTAGTGTATTTAAGACTTGAGGTTTTCCGCTTCCCTTCACTGGAAAGGCAGGGGCAGGCGGCCGTGGGCCTCGAGCTGGAGAGGTGTGTGTGTGTGTTTATCTGTGTGTGTGCACACGTGTTTCTCGGTGTGTCACTGTATGTACATGCATGTACCTCCATGTGTCTGCACCACAGGCCGGGGAGAGTCGGGTCTGTCAGGAAGACGGTGCTCAGTGCTCGGCGTGGTCAGGCCCTGTCCCCAGGAGTGTGGAGAGGCCGGCCCCCCATTCGTGCCAAGAGGAGTAGACAAGGGTGGGGGTGGGGGCAGGGCCAGGCCCCACTGGGGTGCCCAGCCTCTGAGGGGGGCGTGTGACACCTGCTCCCGGAGGCGAGTTCTTTACCTTTACAGACAGATTCCACCTCCCGAGCCAGGAATGTGCTCCAGGAGCCTCACGCTGGGGTTTGGGTCAAAACCCTCTGTCTCAGGGGCTGGAGCCTGGTCCAGGCCCAGGGAAGGACCAGGTCCTGCTCAGGCAGTTGGTGTGTCTGCCTCACGGGTCTCCCCTCGCCTGCTCCGAGGGCCCTGGGGCCCATCGGTGACTGGCTCCTGCTTCCTGCGCCCACCCTCACGGGCACCCTGCTCCACCCCAGGGAGCCCCCAGGCCCCTCTGGCTTCCCCTGCCTGTCGCTCTGGCAGCAGGGTCCCCACGGTCGCTTGTTCCCTCCCTCCTTCCTTCTTCCCTGCCCCCCACCCCGTCTAGGGGCTTAGAAGAGGATCCCGCAGGCCAGCCTCCGGCAAGTCCCGGCCGCCCTGCTCTGCCAGGTGGGACAGCATGGCACCTGCCGCACAGGGAGCCCGTGGGGCGGGTCTCCCGGGGAAGGGGCGCTGAGACAAGTCCCTCTGTCCTGCACAAAATGCCAGAGTGGACAAGGCAGAGAGAAGGGATGTCCGAACCCAGTCTCTAGGCTCCTGCTGACACCGCGACCCTCCCACAGGGCGACGACGACGAGGACACCTCGGAAAGCCAGTCGAGCTGCGCGTCAGTTCCCTGCCTGGGCTCGCCGCGGGGGGGCGGGGGCGCGGGTCCCTGTGGTAACCTGCGCCGGCCAGAGGCAGGCGCTCCGGCAGCTGATGAGGAAGCTCGATAGAGCTGTGACCCCAAAGGTGCGAACTGGCAAGTCTCCTTGAAAAGGAGCCCCTTTGGTGCTCATCCCGCACTGACGCGGACAGAGGAGGC
Organism: Phyllostomus discolor; assembly: GCF_004126475.2. Classification (NCBI taxonomy): domain Eukaryota; kingdom Metazoa; phylum Chordata; class Mammalia; order Chiroptera; family Phyllostomidae; genus Phyllostomus; species Phyllostomus discolor. The sequence goes on along the minus strand of NC_040915.2, from coordinate 40,985,225 downwards.
TGGGCTGTGTTCAGTGCACGGGGAGGGTCCAGTGTGTTTGGGGCCCGCTCACTAGCAGACCCCAGGTCAGGGCAGTCTCTGGACACCGGGCCGGATTGTCCAGCTGTCAGAGCTGGTGCCTGCGACCCTCAGAGGGACCCGGCTGGACACCCTTGATTAATCCAGCAAGAAACCCTGAAAACACCAAGACCTCAAGTTGTAAGCCCGGGTGCCCCTGGGGGCTGGGTGCTTGGCCTCTGTGGGCCGGGGAGCAGGAGCACAGCAGGCCGCTCAGGAACTGTGGACGCAGGCGGCCATAGTTCTGCACCCCTTGGTCTCAACCACCTTGTGCGATGGGCCCTCACTCCTGGGCACCGAGCCGTGCTGATGGGCTGGGCAAGACTCGATCACTGTCCGTCCTGTAGTAGCCACCACCAGAGGGTGGCCCTGTCATGGATGGACAGTGACACGAGTCCAGCCACAGCCCTTCGCCTTCCTGCCCTGAGCGGCCCAAGGCCACCTAGGGGCCTGGCACGTGCCTGGTGCCAGCCCCTGTCACCCGCACACAAGGCAGGTGTTTCCTGCACCTGTCCACGCCTCCCAGCAGTTGCAGCTCGCGCCACCTGGAGCAGTACCCCCGCCCTTGCCGTTCTGCTAAGACACTTGAGGTTTTCGTGTTCACTTATTCTCCCAGATAAGCTTTTGAGTCACGCGTCTTAAAAGATCCGGGTATAATCTTGCTTTGAGTCTCGTGAAAAACCCAGGAGAATTCACGTATCTGCGGTTCAGTCTGCTCCAGGTCAGTGCGTCTCGGCCTCCCTGAGACTGTTCCGCAGCCGCAGTGCGAATGTGTCCTTCCCAGTGAGTCTGGTCCCGGGCTGTCACTATTGGGGTCATCCCTATTACGTTGTCCACCTCACTAATGACTGTGTTTCTCTGTGACAGTGCATTCATTTGGCACACTTGGACACCATTGTTCTCTCCACATATTCCTACCAATTATTTCCTGCTCCTGCTCCCTATCCCAGGCGGCTCTGCTCCTGGCAGCACATCGAGTCTGGGCTGCACGGCCGGATGGGGGTGCCTACCCTGGCGGCCTCGGGTAGTGGGCACGCACCCTCCGCCACGGCGCTGCCCACGCCCACATGCAGCCCCCCTGCTGGGTGCTCTGGTTGCTCACCTGCGTGCCCAGCTTCCTGCTGTGGGTAACTTGTGTCTCTCTTTTTAGTTTGTTATTTTTATATTTTCAGCTTTCCACTACTTCAGTGAGAAGAAAGGCCGGGAAGCACCCTTGAACACCAGTAGCCCTGGTTGTCTGACACGGGGGGCCCTTAAACACAACTGCGATGGGGGACAAGTGGGGCTGGGAGGGGCCAGGGCTTGGGGGGGGGGGCACACACTACAGTACACACGCGACAGGTTCCCGAACTGTCCGCCTGAAACCTATACACCCTTATTAGCCAATGTCTCCCCAACAGCGTAACAGAGACCCCCCAGACCCTCCTCACGCCGTGTCTCAGGGCCGTTCTCACTGAAGGAAAAGCTCACACAACCTCAGAGACTGTGGGTACTGAGCAGGGCTGCGGCCTCCTGCTGGCATCTCGGGACCACGGAGCCCAGCCTCTTCCAGTCCGGGGCTGCGGGACAGGCACCTCTCCCCTGCCCAGGGAACAGGACTCGGAGAGACCTCAGTCCAGGCACCTCGCCCCCCCACCCGCGGCTGCAGACCCCCAGCCCTTCAAGAGCCAGCTTTCCTTCCTCCTGTGCCCCCAGATGACCTGTATCCATTGGCCAGGCATGTTGAAATCAGGCTTTCCTCTCCCAGAACCCTCTATCTGAGCTCTGGTTTGTAAAAACTTATTTCAGAGAGAAAAAGAGAAACATTGATTCCTTGCCCCGCCCGTCCACGCATTCACCGGGTGATTCCTGTACCAGGGGTCAGACCCACAACCTGGGCGCATGGGGAGGCTGAGCAGCCGAGCTGCCCGCCAGGGCCTGCCCAGCTGCTCCCTGAGGACCTGCATCACACAGTGGAGGGACCCGTGGTGAAACCTGCATCCTGACCTTTCCTCCAAAGACACCTCCAGAAACGTGTTAAGAATACACGAGGTGAAAAAAACTCAGCTTTTCAAAAATAGTAAACGTTACGAAACAAACTGCACATTTCCTCTTTTCTGCACAACACAGAAAACACGTGGCTATTTTGAGCTCCCAGAGCTCACTGGGAGGGAGCGCCTGCGTGGGCACAGACACCACAGGGTCCTTGTCTCCGAGTGGCTGGACCCCCGAGGGAGGAGTGTCTTTGAAGGAGGAGCACTAGGCCACTGGACCCCGGAGCGCTGGTCCGCTGTGAACGCGCCAGCAACGGGGAGGGGGCGCGCTTTCCCAGGGCCCCTCCTCTTCTTCAGCTGGGCGAACCCAGCTGAGGGGCAGCAGCTCCCAGACTCAGTTTCCCCACGTGTGAAGTCAGGGTAGTGCGACTCTCCGGGAGGAAGGGTGGCCTTGAGGACTTCATGGAGTGTCAAGGAGTCTCCAAGGGCTCCCAAGGGCCAAAATCGGGATGATTTGAGGGGAAAATGAACACTGACGGTATTGGATGATCGCCCACAGAGCGAAAGGTCTCTGAGTCGATACTGGTATGATGAAATACTCAAACGGACAAATAAATGAGGGAAGAGAAACAGTGCTCTCCTGCGGGAAAACTCTTGCTAATAAATGTTGAAGGACGGAGGGAAACAACACAACCATCAGGCAAACAACATCGTAGAAACTGCTTCCGGCCGCCGGGCGAAAATCAATCGGAGGAGAAACAGGATATTGGCAGAGCCTGAAAGCCTCTCCCCCAAGGTGTGTGTCGGTTACCCTGGGGAGGTGGTGAGACAGATGGTGGTCCAGAAGTATTTTTAGATCAGAGCTTCTCAGAAGCACGCCCCCTGACCCCGGTCCGCCTACGCACTCCGTGGTAATCCTGATTTGCTACACATCAAAATGCTTGGAACAAAGAGTTACAAAAAGCACAGGCTTGAAAACAGGGCACAAGAAAAACATAAAGGGAACACAAACAGTTCCACGTTTAGACACCTTTCTTTTGCACGCACGCGTGCGCCTTCCCCACCCCGACTCCTGGCCCTGCAGCTCGCCCAGGGAGTGAGGAGTGGGGGGACCCGGGGCCCCTGGTCTCTGGTCACGATGAACCAGGTCGAGCTGGGGTGCAGCCGGTGAGAGGCTGGTCTGCGCGAGCAAGACCGAGCCCCGTGCCAGATGCCCGCAGCAGTGGGGGGAGGAAAGTGCAGGAGGAGCGGGAAACAGATTCACGGACGCGATGCCCCTTGGGGGTTTTCCTGAAAGGCCACAGAGCTGCTTTTCGCTTGCTTTGTGCTTCTCCGCAGCACTCTCGGCTCCTGCAGGACTGGACTGTCTGGGGACTTACGGCCCTTAACCAGCCATTGGCAGGCGGCCCGCAGGGACCCTATTGCTCTGAGGGGCGGGGCGCGGCGGGAGCAGCGACCCTCTGCTCCCCGTGCGGGAGGAGGGCCGCGTCAACAACGGAAGGGAAGGCCAGGGGCCCGGGGGCCTCCCGCGCGAGCGGCACGCACGGACGCGCGCAAGGACGGATCTGCTCACTGACCCCCGAACGGGGCACGCGCCCCGGGACCGCGGACGCCACGTGCGCGCGGGCGGAGGGGGAGGGGCCTAGGCGGGAGGGGACGAGGACTTGCGTCGTGTCGCCGAGCTGACGTCAGGAGCGGGGCGGAGAGAAGCAGGTGGGCGGGGCGGGGAGCGGGCCCAGAATCCCGTCGCCTTCTGCTTGCGTCACAGGTACGCAAGTGGTTGCGTCACACCGCAGGGCGCTTCCTGGAGGGTGGGGCGGCCCCGGCGTGAGCCCCAGGTTGGGGGCGGCCGCGCGGGTCAGGCGCAGATAAACGCCTGGGAAGGGTGCCCTGAAGAGGAAACGGGGGAGACGTGCCGGGGACCCCGCTCCCTCGAGCGTCGGGCCCGCGGCCTCAGGTCCGCGCCTGCGCAGTGCCGTGTTCGCGCCCCTGCCGCGGGCACGTGCGAGTCCGGGCGGCCGAGACCCCTGGGCCGCCCGGTTACGAAGCCCGCCCTCCGCCGGGGTTTCCCCCCGGAAAGGGGCTGTGCGGCCCTCTCCCGGACCACCTCGGAGTCTGCCGGCTCGGCTCGCGGGCTCGGGAGCCCCCTCCTGCGTCGCGCCCGGCTCCCTCTAACCAGCTGGCACCTGCGCCTCCCCGGCCGTCTGGGCGGTGGCGGGCGGCGCCCCTCCTGCCCGCACCCTGGCCCCCCGGGCCGCCTGTCCCGGGGATGGGGCGGGGTGGCTCTGCATCCGGGGGCTGGCACTCCCCACGCGACGCCCTCTCCGGGCTGGAGCCCCCAGCTGGACCCCTGGCTGGGGCTGGGACTCCGGGGCGGAGAACCGCTCGAAGAAATGACCTCTCCACGGAGACAGGACGAGTGGCACCGAGGGCCCTAGGGGACAGCCCCTAACTAAGTACAAGAAAGAGTATTAGTATTTAGTTAGAAAGATGTAATTCTTGTGAAGTCCTTGCTACAGAAAAACCTCGCGCTAAAAATCAAGTACACTCCGTGACCGTGTGGACAGCGACTGCCATGAGAAGCTTGAACCCAGACGGGAGCCCTCAGCACGGCGCAGCTCCGAGCTCTTGAAGCGCGGGGACTGAAAATTAACACTGAGAAATGGTCACACCTCGGGACTGAAAAATAAGTCGCACCCGAGGCTTAGAGGTCCCAGCGCGACTGGCTCCCGCGTCCCACCCCCTGTTCCCACGCTCTCGCGAAACTCCTTTCACTACGTGTGCTCCTTGAGATCTGTGGGGCTGCGGTATTGGGGGGGTGGGGGTGGGAAGCATGTCCGTCCTAATGGCTCTTGGGCAGGAGCGTATATCCGCGAAGGACAATTACAGCCAAGATGCACCAACCACAGCCAGGCCTACAGCCGGGTGCTGCAATGAGAACGAGCAGGCCCGTGGGGAAGAGGCGAGCATCTGGCACCCCCAAGGGCCGGCAGGACAGAGGGGACCACCCAGCCAAAGCAGGGCCCCCAGGCCAAACCTGAGTGTGTCCTGCATTGCAGCTGAGGAAACTGTTAGCCCCGGCTAAACGCATACCAATCCCGGGATGTCAGGTGGCATTTTGCATTACAGTTTGGTTTTAGATTCTATTTCTGCTTGATTTTTCTCTTTCTCTTAAAAAAACCTGGTTCCAGCATGGCTATTTCAGTCCTGGTTAATCAAGGTCTTACTACACTGAGGTTTTATTGGCTAATCACAGTTAATAACAACTGTGGGGTATTTAACGACACCATTATGCGATTCTCACTGCTGTGAATGGAGAGTGAAATCGAGAGCATGTCCGTCACCGGTGACCTGCTTGGAGCCACCACGGCGTAGCCTGGCAGGAAGACCCAGCCAATGGAACTGCCTCTGCAGCTCCTTCCAGAAGCTTCCAACTCACAAACCCAGAGACCTAAAGCAACCACATAGGATGGTCTGAGATGGAAACTTGTTAACTAAAGGCGGCCACTCATGGCTCAGGCCAGTGTCTCTCCCCGACAAAGGGGACTCTTCAACGGACCCTGTCATCTTTCTGCATCTCTGATGACCCACCTTTGGAATGTCGAGGTAACTTCCCTTTTTCCATGCCTCTTGGAGATCCCCTTATTGTGAGCCCGGTGACCTTAATGATTCATAAACCAGCTGCTCAATTATCGAGACACAAAAGGTCTGGAAATATTGCCCAACCGTTGTCCAGCAGGCGTTAGTCTGAGAACATGGATTTCCTTGGTGCCCTTTTGTTTCTTCTCCCCTCACATCCCACCGCCAGTCCTGGGGAACGCCCCAGACCTGCCTTCTGCACAGGACGCCTTTGGCCCTGACCGGGCAGCGCGGTTGGCTAGAGCGTCGTCCCAGGGCACCTGGGTTGCCGGTTCCGTCCCCAGGCAGGGCACATGCAGGAAGCAACCAGTGAGGACATGAGTAAGTGGAACGCCAAATCGATGTGTGTCTCTCTCTTCCCTTTCCTCTCTCTCTAAACTCAGTAAATGCACACATGTTTGTTTCGGGGATGCGTGTGCAGGTGACACACCCCCTCAGAGGGCACAGAAGTTAGAGGCACCTGTGACCTCACAGCAGCGCCTGGTGTGGCCTCCATAGTGGCTCACACACAGAGCAGCGGTGACAAGGGCGGCCTGGAGAGTTGGGCAGACCTGCTGTGCACCTGTTTCCTGACCCTTTGTCTCCAAAGCTGGGATGGCAACTCACGCCCACCTCAGGGGCCACCCGGAGAGCCTCCACAAACCTGGTCCCTGTGCACATCTCTCTTCCAGGCCTCTGTGAAGACTTGTCCCTGCCCAGTTCTGTCCCTGTCCCTGCCTCAGGGTGACCAGCAGCCCTCCAGGGCTGTGATGGGGGCACGGTCTGCAGCACAGAGAAGCCTGGCCCAGGAGCTCAGCCCGTGGCTGACCAGACTCAAACGGGTGAGCAGCGAGATGTCGGGCCACGTGGCTCAGTTAATTTTTCTACAACTGACAAGATCAGAAAGGCAGGACCTGAAGCCATCTGGGGGAGAGACACCAGTGAGTGGGGAGGACAAAGCCAGAGGACGCCGAGTCAGAACCACAGCTGAGTGCTGTGGGCTTCCCAGCACATGTGAACGCTGCCTCTTGAGCATGAAACCAGCAGGGGCAGAGCAAGGAGCAGTCCCCCCAGACGGCAGCCTGGGGCCGTGACCCTGGGGAGGGGCGGGGTGCCGACGCAGCCTGTGTGCAACGTCGCACTGCAGGAGAGACTGCCTGGGAGCAACCACAGACGCGGCCAACGTGGTTTGGTGTTCCCTGTGATTAGGCTCAGCTGCACAAACAGAAACCCAAAATAACGGTGGCTAAAAGAGACCAGAGTGTACTCTCTCTCAAGCAGAGGAAGTGTGGAGGCCGGCACTCCCAGCTCAGAAGAGGTTCGAAGTGGGGTCACCCGCAGCCGGGGTGCTTCCATCTGGCTGCCCGTGGCTTTCGTTCTCCCTCCCACAGCGGCTGCGGAGCCCGGCCTTCACCTCTGGCTGCTCCCCAGCGTACAAGGGGGTTTCCAGAAGCCCCAGACACCATTCCTGCTTGGGACCATCATCCCCAGCTCAGCTGCCCACCATACCCCCTGCAAGGGAGTCTGGGAAGCATATCGATAATCCGAGTGACCACGAGTCCACCTAAAAGGAACTGGACCCACTGTGGCGAGTGCCGTTCACAACAGCCACTGGTTCAGGGTGATTTTCCTCAGCGGCCTTGCTGTGTGGCGGGGGGCTCACTAAGAAGAGACCCTCTGGCCTGGGTTCAGTGGGAGGCTGACAGCCCCTCGCCCCCTCCCCTGTCCCCCAACCGTTCATCCCAGGAGCCTCATTTGGAACGGAGCTGCCTCGGGCCAGCACTGCCAGCCTGCTGAGCCAGGAGGGTCCCTGCCTTAGCCCCTGCTGTGTCCCTGTCTGGTCACCCAACACCTGCTTCCCCGGCCAGCAGTGTGGAGCCTGGGATGAGCCATCCTCACACACGGGGTGCATGGTCCCCAAGGCCACCAGGAGACACTGTTAGACTTGGCGACACCTATTTTCTCTGGGCCGTCCCGGCCCTGTGCTCCTAGAGAGCGTAACCCCTCTGGGCACCTAAGCCTCAGGAAAGCCGGATGTCCCTACCTGCCCACCAGCTCCGGGCACGGAGAACCTACTGCCAATGTCAGCTGCCAACGTCAGCTGCGAACGCAGGTGTTCCCAGTGCAGCTGAGCGTGAGACGCCGACTCCCGGGAGACGCTGCCGTGAACAAACTTGCCCGGTGCCAGCCCCGCCCCTGTCAGAGCCCCAGCTCTCCGACTGACTGCTGGGGGCTCTGTCGGTATGACACCCTGCTGCAGCTGGCCTGGGAGACAGCCCCCGACAAAGTGGACCCAGTGGAGCTGGTGGCGGATGGGACGGGAAGATGAGGGTACGCTCGCTCTGATTTCAAATGCAAAGACTGGGGAGTGGCAAGCCCCCCCTCAGCCGTTGTGGCCAGGACTCGGGGCTTTGGTGTAAGCAGGCCCCTGTGAGCGGCCAGGGCTCCTGGAGTCCAGGCCGGAGTCCAGGCCAGAGAGCAGCTCATCCTTCCTGGCTGGCGTGTCCTTTCTGGTGAGCAGGTGGCCCAGAGGCGAGGGGGCAGGTCTCCCTCAGCTCCTCGGGGAAGCAGAGTCTGTCTGGGTCACAGGAGGCTGTCCCGGCATCGGATGAAACCCCAGAAGATGCTGTGGCCAGGGTCCAGCGCCGAGAGCTCCTCGCAAACTGACTGCAGGGCTCAGGACCCCCTCGCAGCCGCTGACCAGGAGAGGACAGCGGTTTCCTGCAAGAAGAGGTGCTAGTCGACCCCGTGCTTTTCGGCAGACGTGACACTGAGAACTGACCACTCAGCTCACTGATAAAGCACTGTCGGTTCCCCCGGCTCTGCTTTGAGACCCAGGCCCCCAGGCACTCCCCACGGGTCAGGAGCGACACCACGGGGAAGCTGTGCATTTGCCAGGAAGCTCTCGGGTCCCCGTTTCCGAAGTGACAGCTCCGAGCGCTTGGGCAGGGCCTGGCGCACAGGCCCAAACTCCGCAGCAGGCGGCCGTCCGGGCAGTAGCGCTGGGCCAGCGGCTGCGAGATTCGTTCGCTGGGCCCGGAAGGTGTGCCTCCCCTCAAAGCCGAGATGGACGCTCGTGCAACCTGGCACTGGGGTGGCCCCGAGGGGCCTGCAGAGAGGCCAGGCCAGGCCAGGGGCTCCGTCGGGGCTGAGAGCGGCTGCCGGCCAGGCACCCACGGGAACGGGTGTCGTCGCGGGGCTGGCCCACACACGCACACACGCACATCCCTCCTGGCCCTTCTTCAAGGTAAAGGTCAGCTTCTGCGGTGGCCAACTGCAGCCGTAGCTGCGAGAAATGCCCTTGAAAACGCCCCGTCAGGAAGCATTCGGACACTTCAAATGTGTACTTTATACGAGTTTAATGGACACATTGTTGCCTTTGATGACTATTATTTCTTTTTCTTCCGGTGGACAAGGTCCAGGGACTTTTTATTTTTACCTCACAGAATAAAGGTTGCTCAGGGCACCCTTCCCCAGCAGCGAGTGGCCCGCAGCAGTCTCTCCCGGGGTTCAGGGGCGGGGTGGGGGGGGGGCAGCACACGCCCCGGGGCGGCCCGTGGGGCTGCTCCTGCCCTTGCTGCGGCACGCCGGCTCAGGTCTCTGTGTCCTGGGCGAGGCCGTGCCGTGCAGATCTGCGGGGGGGGGGGGGGGGGGGGGGGACACAGGACACGTTCGCCTGGGGGTGGGGGCATGCAGAGGGAGCGGACGGGAATGCCCTTGTTCTCAGTGATTCGGGCTGTGGCCCCCACGGGTGCGGACTCGAGTCCCCCCACCTCCCCCCCCCGAGTGCAGAGCAGCCACGGCTTCTGTTGCGGCTTCGGGGGAGCTTGCTGGGGGAGCTGCCTCTTCTCCCCACCCCAACACCCCTGGCTCTGGGGTGCCCTGTTGGGCCTGGGCTGCTCTGCACATCTCATTCCTCGGGGTCCGCGAGGGTGGCAGCAGCTCCAGAGGAGAAACCCAACCCTCAGGCAGGTGCACGGCCGACGTTGCACCCACCGGCAACCCATCGGGAGAGGCCCTTCCCACGTTCGCCCAGGGCTGCCGTGGGTACGTGGGGAACGGCACCCGAGGAGCGCCCCGGTCCCTGCAGCCCGAGCCACGTGCCCTGTCTGCTGTGGCCACAAGCGCAAAGTGCCAGGGTGCTCATGAACGGAAGCCCCTGTGAGACGGTTCCCAGGCCTGTGTCTCCAAGATTGAGGCAAAATTCCTCAAGGCAGCACACAGCCCCTTGAGGGCTGCACCCCCTCGCCCCAGGTTCCTGCACAGCCGTCCTCGGCCCCGACACACAGGCCCGGTTCAGAGCTGGGGCACCGCACGAGGCAGGCCGTGCGGACAGGCCAGGCCCTCCCGTCTCCCCTGGAAATGTCCGGCCAACCCGCCGGCAGGGCTAAAGCAGCAGGGGTGGAGGGGGTGGCAGGAGCCTCGCCCTGAGCCCCGGCCAGCGGCCAGGAGCGCGCTGAGTGCCCGATGCCAGGGCGGGGGCTGGATGCACTCAGAGTGGGTGGTCTGCGAGACCCCTGTCCTGAGGCTTCGCCCCTGCCTGGCTCCACGCAGAAGGAGGTGGGGAAAGTGGGCGTGGACAGGTGGTCAAGGTATCTTCTCACTGGGCACCTGCCCGGGGTCAGAGGCTGCCAGGCCCACGGGCAGGAGCCCAAGTCCCGCTGAGGGACACCACACTGGGGCTTTGGGCGACAGGTCTCGGCTGCAAGGGCCAGACCTGACCATCCGCCAGAATGCGGACCTGGGAGCCGTGGTCTCGAGGGGAGGGGGGGCGCAGTGGGGGGAGGGGCCGTCCCACCCTGCAGAGGTGCCTGTGCTCAGGAAGGAGCCGCTGGGTCAGGGCATCTCCTGAAAAGAAGGGGTGTCAGGCAACGCCCCTGCATTCTCAAACCTCTCACTCCCCCAGACGTGGCCACTGGTCCCCATCTGTGCCAGGCCAGGGTGCGGGGGAGGGAGAGCGCCTGGGTGACAGGGCTCCAGGGGCCGGGGGTGGGTGGGGGGGTGCCTTCCTGTGTGACGGGCAGGAGGGGCGCACTTGACTCTCCCTGGTGGATCCTGAGCTGACGGTCACGGGGCCAACGACTCAGGACCCTGAGTCCTCGCAGCCACGGGCCGGGTCCCGACTGTGCTGGCCGGCGGCCGCCGAGGCTGTGGGTGGGGCCCCTGGTCCCACATGCTCGGGCGGCCACACACTGTCCTCTTTGTAACGGCGACACCCGCCGCCTCTCGGGTCAAAGCCTGCTGCAGTGGAGGCTGCGTTTCCACACCCCTCCCTGCCAGGCGCCTCCCCGCCTGCGGCACGGGCCGTGGGGTGAGGGGAACGGCGGCTTTCCGGCCCCTGGGCCGGTTCCGAAACGGCCGGGACAGACACCAGGAAGGGACCCGGCCGTGGCTTCTCTCGAAGTCCGACTGACGAAAAGCTGAACCTGTGCGTGTGATCACGACTCATTTTCCATCCTCTGCAAACACCGTTTCTCGGTCACAAGCTTCTGCACCATCATTCAGGGAGAATGTCACCATCACTGACCTTCGTCTCTCTCACCCTGGTGGGCCCCACCAGGGAGCTCCCAGGGGCTGGCGCCCTCCTCACCCGCGGCAGCGCCCTCACTCGGAGCTCCTCCCACAGCCGACGCCGGGGCGAAGCTGACTCCTCTGGCAGCCCCAAGGTGGGCAGGAGGGGGGACGTGGGGCTCGGGGGCCTCGCTCCCCGGGTGACCTCGGGCAGGTGCCTGCCTGGCTGTCCTCAGTGTACCCCCAGGTGTGGCACGTGGACGGATCTGGGCGCCACCAGGGCCCCTTGGCTCCGGGGGAGGAGCGCTTGTGGCCGCGAGGCCACGTCCTGGCCGGTTTCCCTCCATCCCTGTGGTTTTCTGACAAAGGGGAGCATGTTCGTGCCTGAAATGTTCTCACCTCTTGCTATTTTTGCAGAAGGCCCGAACACCGCTGTTAAAAATAGAAATAACGAGGGAAAGCAGGAGCTTCTGACCTTGAGTCACGGGGACAGCGCGGGCTCCCAGCGTCCTCCCCGCTCCCCGTGATAAATGACCATCCTGCTGCCTTTGTCCTCAGCGGGTTTACCCTTGGCCTGCAGAGGAGGTTTCTGCCTTTTTCCCCCAAAGCTGGCACAGTGTTTCGACCGGACCGCCCTGCACGGTGTTTGCTGGGCGCTCCTCGCCGGCTGTGTGGGGGGGGGAGCATGCCCGAGGGGCACAGCCGGCACTGCCTGTGTCCAGGCACCCCCCCACCCCCCACCCCCAGCTCCCCCCGCTGCACTCGTCCCCTGCAGGTGGGGGTGGGGTGCTGGACCGGGGTCCAGGCCCACTGCCAGGGCGGGGGTCCTCGGGAGGGACAGAGCCACCGAACCTGCAGAGTTTCGCCCAATCTCCGCGAAGAGGGGCCGCACACTCGGCCATGCTCTGCAGAAGAGAAGTGAGAGCAGTCTCAGCGGCACCAAGAGAGGAGAGCAGCGGCTGGCGCCCCAAATCCAACCCCCCCCCACACCCGTGACCGTCATCAGGCATTTCACGGCAGAGGTCGGGGGTTGGGGGTGAGGGGTCACGGGCGGGGCCGGCTGCTTCCGGCCCTGACGCCCGGTGTCTTCATCTCCGTGGTCGGGCACCCGAGACTCCACAGAATGCCCCCGAGTGTGCGTCAGGGGTGCCGTCCCCAAAGCCGAAAGCAGAAACTCGGTGTCTTGTGACCGAGTCATTGCTTAAGCTGTCGTTGCCTCACACTTAAGTAGCTACATTTTTCTATCTTCTCACGCAAAGTGTTTTTAAGCGTTTCCCTGGACCTGAGTCTCTGTCTGTACACTGCAGGGCATGCAGGAAGCACCTCATTAACGCCGCCCCATCTCCCAGCTCCCGGCCGGTGGCCACTTTCGGAGGGACCGCCCTCGGGCCTGCCGGGCCGCCCCACCCACCCACAAGGGCGTTCGGAGACCTGAGCAGAAACCGCACAGCTGGCCTGCGAGGCTGCCGGCCCTGCGCAGGGAGGAGCCACAGACAGGCCCCATGCAGGAAGGCAGGCGTCCAGCGTGGCCTTCTGTCCCCAAGGAGGTCAAGACTCCAAAAGGGACGATGGGATGGGGGGGCAGGCTGCCTGTGGGGGTCTCCGCTGTCCTCCTGGCTCCATGGAGAGAGCAAAGGCCACCCCCTGGGTGGCACCAGAGTGGATCAGGGTCCGGTCCTTTCTGGGGGGCAGCCTGGACCAGGGGGCTCTGCTCAGAGGGCAGGGAGAGGTGCCACCTGGCCGAGGGTGGGGAGGGCGTCTGGCAGGCTCCGGTGGGGTGTCTGTGGGGGGCGCGAGGTGCTGAGCTGGAGACTCAGGCAGTGACAGCGTTCGGAGGGAGAGGGGGGCAGCGGGCGCCCCAGCCGGGTGCTCGGGCGTCTCTGCCGGGAGGCCTCTGACGGACCGGCACGCCCACCCCACGATCTGTCCCAACCCCTGTTCCCGTTCGGTCCTTCCCCCCTGCCCCCCCAGCGTCTGGGTCCTTCTCTGCCGGCCCCACCCGCCACGCCCTGACTGCTGCGGGGGCCCAGGGAACCGGGACCCTCTGGCGGGACCAACGCCTGCGCAGGCGGTGAGAGCAGGTGGGGAGCCTGGTTGCGAGGGTGGTTGAGCCCTGGCCTCTTGCGGCCAAATGTGCTCACTCTCGCACTGAGAGCTCCATCCACCTCTCCACTTCCGTTCCCGTCGCCGCCCTGGGCAAGCTGGGAGCCCCGGGCACGGTGCCGGCCCGCAGAAGTGAGCAGAAGACGGGGGGGGGGGGGGGGGGGGGATCCGCCTGCACTGCTCGCTGTGGCCTGCCTGAGTGAGGAACCCGCCTCCTTAAGCTCCGTGCTGGGCTCCACCCCGGGCTGGGCCTGCCAGCTGTACCTGGACCCTGCTCTGGGGCCCGCAGCTGCAGGCCCGCCAGCCCCGTCGCCGTAAGCGATAACGCAGAGGTGTGATAAAAGCCATCTGCCACCCATAAAACACAGCCTCAGCACAGCCCTGAGCCCCAAGCTCTCCTGGGGCTCCGCCAAGAGACGGCCTGTGGAAGTCTGGACGGCGACCCCAAAGCTCACTTTCCAGCACGTGTCGCACCCCAGGCGCCGTCTGCAGGGCCGTCTCTGCACAGCCATGTTCCACGCACACGGTCACCGCGCCGCTGTCCGGCCCTAGGAGCACCGACGTGCCGAGGACCTGCCTGGCCGCCGCGGGGGCCCAGGACCTGTCCCTGGGGCTGACTCCCCATGGGGAGTCCCTGGGGCTGACTCCTAGCGGCGCCGGGCTCACACACGGCGCCATCGGGCGCGTGTGCTCACAGGGGCACCTGAGTGGCCCCAGGTGGCCAGGAAGGAGAGCTCGGCCCTGTCCTGTGTCTGTTCGTCTCTGAGGGGACATCAAGACAGAGCGTGGGTGGTGGGGACCCGCTGGACACGTCCCCCAGAGCCCAGTCTGAAGGCTTTGGGGGCGGGCCTGCCAGACGGGAGCCCGAGCGGGCAGAGCAAGGCTCGCTGGCGGCCTGGGTCCCCGCCCCCTGGCACGTCCCCCCAGCATGCAGTTTATCAGCTCCAGACCCGGGCATCTGAGGGTTCTGAATAAGATGTCCTGCTGTAATTTATTCTCACTTGAACTTTGCATTGGCCTCCAGGTATCAAAGCTTATTTGCCTCTTGTTCACGTGCTCCTCTGTAATCTCAGACTGTAGATTTCACATTCCTGCATAGAGTGATCGGTAAAATGTTTGACTCGACTTTACAAAATGCCCCTTCTAGAACGACTCCCCTCCTCCCAGGACAGACAGGCCAATGTCCCTGAGGGTCATCTGTCAGAGCCGCCACTCCCCACGGTGCCTGGTTTGCTCGACCCAGCAGGGGCACGTGGAATTTCACAGAGCAGTCCCCCACACCGTTGATAAGGGACTTTCTCCGGTGAAGGAGACGGTGAAGTCGGCTGCGCTCCCAGGTGGCAGGGCCACAGGGCAGAATCTCCAGGCCCCCCAGGAATGTCTGGGGGAGCTTCCAAAAAAACTAGCCCAGCTTCCACTTTCAGGGACAAACATGTGACCCTTTTCAGTTGCCCCTAAGAAGATGGGTCCGGCTCCGTGTTCTAGTGCCTCTCGAGTCCATTTTAGTCGGTGTAATTTTTCTCTAAAGTCGGATGTCAGGGTACCGTCTTTCCTGGGACTTTAAACCGCCCCCACTCTGGACACTTGCTTTGTCTCCCCGTCCCTCCCCCGTTGGGCCCCCCCCCCCCCGCCCCCGGTGACGCTGCCTGCTGTGCTGGTCCCTTCCGGGAGACGCCCTGGTCTCTCTGGCCAGCTCAGCCACTTTCTGTCTCCGACCACATTTGTTTTCAGCCTGTCCTGCATGGACCCGTTTCTTCTTTACCTGAGCTCCCTGCTCTTTCTCCAGCTTCGCCAGCTGGCAGCCCAGTTCTCCCGTCTTCGGTCACCACCCTCCCGCGACGGAGGCTGGAGGCCACCCCACGTGCCCCCCAGCACGTCCTGGGTGGCGTTTCATGGGTTCTACCAGGTGCTGTTATCATTCGTGCTCATTTTTCAACCATCCGTGGTTTCCTTTAAAACTCACAAATTACATGTGAGAGTTTTTATTTGTGGCGTTAACTCCCAGATAGAAGTATTTTGAGGGCTTAGCTTATATTTTATTAAGCTGCATTGTGCTCAGTGAGCAGGCTGCAGATTCCGTATGCCGCCTGTCTGCATTTGTGTCTGTATCCCCTCGGTGAGCAGGCTGATATCTGCCTTTGGAGGTCTTTTTGTTTCATTTTATTTGTTTACTCTTAGAGATAGGGGGAGGGAGAAAGAGAGGAAGAGGAACATCGATGTGTGGTTGCTTCTTGCATGCCACCCACTGGGGACCTGGCCTGCAACCCACCTACTGGGGATGTGCCCTGACTGGGAATCGAACCAGCAACCCTTTGGTTCACAGACTGGTGCTCAGTCCACTGAGCCGCACCAGCCAAGGCCTGCCTTTAGAATTCTTGACATTTTCCTAACGGTCAATAGACAGTCTTTGTGGTTATTTCACGAATGATAGAAAAGAATGTAAATTATGCATTGGAATGATACAAGGCATAGAAAATAATGTCAAGCTTTTCCATTGTTTTATTCGCTAGTTTTGGGGTTTCTCGATCTGTCATTTTGAATTAGAGTGAAGAGTTTCTCTTCTCCGGTGATGCCCAGGCTGTGGCCGCGCGGCAGGAGAAGGAAAGGGCCAGAGGACCAGCAAGGGGGCGCTCCTGCTCTCGGGTCTGTGCTGGCGGCTCAGGGAGGAGGCCACCTCCGCCCACTGGACAGGCCCCCTCTGTCCACAGCCCCCCCAGGCCCTCAAACCCAGCACAGAGGAGGCCGGTCCCATGAACCCTTCCCAGCGTGACTCTCCACTCCATCAGCCCCACGCCAGCCGAGTCCCAGGCACGGGGGCGGGGGGTGGGGAGGTCAGGCCTCTTAAATGTTCTTGGTGCCACCAGACAGAGGTTAAACCACACACCCCGTGACGTCTGGGCCCCCGGTGAGTGCTCAGTGAAGACCCCCTCCCTGCTGCCTAGGACACGAGCCGCAGCCAGCCTGTGGCCACCGGCCCCAGGACTGACCGTGGCAGGTCTGAGACGAGTGACCCTCAGGGAAGCAGTGCAGACCCGGGCAGGTGTGGCACCAGGACCCAGACTGGTGGGTGGGTGCCTGAGGTCCCCTCCCCTGTGCCTGGCCTGGGGGTGCAGGTGGGGCTGCTCCAGGGGAAGGAGGCCGGCCAGTTCAGGGGCCCATCTTGCTGGGGGGTCTCTGCTCCCATCCCCAGCTCACCTCCCGGCTCAAGGCCCTCATGCCCCTCTGGGACCCCCAGGGTCTTGGCACTTTTGGGCCCCCCACTCAGAACACTGTCCCACAGACCTGCAGGTTCCTGTTCCCTCCTGTATGAGCTTCCGCACAAATGTCGCTTTCCCAGGGGCCTTCCCTGCCCCCCCCCACCCCCGCCACCATCTGATCCCCTCCCAGGGACACATTCTTCCACGGGACTTCTGTCACCACCTGACATGCCACACACTGGCTTTGGAATGCCAGTTTTGGGGGGACAAAGCCCCCAGAATCGTTCCCCGGTCTCCAGTGAGGCCACATGTTAGCCCCCTGACCCCCTTCCCAGAGACATCCCCCCCCACCCCCGCCTGCAGACCGTGAGGCAGAGGCCTGCGGGGTTGCCGGCCCTTGAGTGCCTGTGTGCGTGTCTGCTCTTCGTGACTTCCCCACACGGATCGATCGAACCAAATCAAGTTACTCCTGGAGCAAAGTCTGCAGGAACCAGGCGACAGGGCCGGCCGAGGGCTGTTCACAGCCTGCCCTCCTGGGGAGTGCAGTTCTCGGAGGCGCAGTCCACCCCTGGCACCCCAGCCTGTGGACCCACGACCACCGACGGCATGCTCTGAGGGTCCTGTGTGAAGGGAGTGTGAGCCCAAGGGCGGGGGGGGGGGGGGGTGGGAATTCAGGCTGCAGGGTGCAAAGTGCTGGAAATGCCCAGGGGGCCTCAGCGTGTCCACCGTCTCCAGGGTCGGCCCACCCCACCTGCTCCCTGAGGACACTGACCAGGGGAGGGGAGTGGGGGTGTGGCAGCTACAGAGCCCCCCGGCCAACGAGGCTCGGGCAGGGCTGGGTGGCCACCTAAGCTCCTGTGCCAGGAGGCTCGCCCTGCTCCCCGGTCCCCCGGTCCCAGGTGCAGTTGGGCGGGGCCTGACGGTTGACCTGCGCTTCAGCTGCGACCCTGGTTCCCCGGTCTCTCTGAGTGACCGGTGCAAGGTGGCCTCCCTGTACACAGATGGTGCTGTCAGCGGGGGGGGGGGGGGGGGGGCTGGAGGGAAGGACAGACGGGGAGGGAGGGAGCTCCGGCTCCAAGGACAAAACTGCCCCATTGTCCACCCCCACTCAAATGCACCGTCGCCTCCTCCTCCTCCTCCCACTGCTCCCCGACCTCCAGCTCCAGCCCTTTCACCCATTTCCAGCCAAGTGAGGGGAGACCCCCCCTTCCCTGAACCAGCATCTGGGAGTCCAGGGCGATCAGAGACAATGGGCCCTGACTCGAGGGAGAGCAAGCTGAGGCCCTTCGGGGCAGTGGGTGCCCAGTGCACGGTCGAGTGCGGGGCTCCCACCTCGGGGCTCTCCCTCCAGAGACTGCCTGCGCTGTGGGCTGGAGAGGCTGCGTTTGGGGCGGTTCCCCCGGCAGGGCCTGGGGGTGGGGGGGAGGCCCGCCAGGTTCCCTTCCCTTCCTCACTCCGGCCTTGGGCTGGGTGCACGTTCTCCCTCACAGAGCCTCTTGGAGGCTGCCGGTCCGAGGCTGTGGGCCCAGTAAAGGCCACGAGGTGGAAGTAACGCGCCCCGGGGCGGGCAGCTGCCTCTGGGCTTCTGGGAGGAGTGACACACAGGCAGCCTCACCACGCGCCGGCCCCTCTCCCTGCCCAGCGAGTCCTAGCTCCAGCGCAGGCGTCGCCAGAGTTAAGCCGCGGGTGGGGTCCCCTTGGGTAGGGTGGGGCCCGGCCGGCTGCTGGAGCCTCGCCACGCTAGGGCCCGCTCTGGATTTGGATCAAATACCGCGCTCCTGGCTCCTCTCGTGGTCTCCGACGGTGGCCCTGCCATCCCCTCCTCCGCCCCGTCTCCCGCGGCGAAGGGGTGGGGCACAAGGTCGCCGTCAGCCGGCGCAGACGCCCAGAGGCTCCGGGGAGGTACGTGGCCTGGGCTTCTGGTCCTCCGCTCAGCCGGACAGAGGCCGCAGCAGGCCCCGGGCGGGCGGGCAGAAGCGCTGGGTGCGGCGGCCTGGCCGGGGAGCCCACAGGGACAGCGTCCGTGGCGGCGCCGCTACACTCTGCGGCCGCAGGAGCCCCGAGTGCCGACCCCGCGCGCTCCCGCCGCCCTCTCTCGGGCGTCTCCGGCTCCTCTCGGCAAACCGCGGAGGGAAGGCGCCCTCTCCGTAGCGGCCCGGAGCTGCACACGCATAGCGGGGCGCGGCCGAGGGGAGGAGGAAGGAGAAAGGGAGCGGAGTCGGCCGGGCCGGCAGTGACTCGCGGGGCTGCGGCTCCGCCAATCTGCGGACGCTGACGCGGGGGGCGGCTCCGCCGCGCTCGGATATCTGCCCGCCCGGGCGCGGGTCGCGGAGAGGCTCGTCCGCGAGGGCGCAGCGCTCTGGGGACTACCGCTGCACCTGCTGTGGGTCTCGCCAGCCGCTCCGTGCGCCCCCACCCCCCGCACGCGCCTCCCCCTCCGTGTCCGCGACCCTGCGCCCTCGTTCCCCTCCAGGTCCCCGCCTCCCGGCCGCAGCGTGAGAGAGCCGAGCCCTGCCCGAAGGAGCCGCCCCTTCTCCGCCTGGCCAGCCCGGCGCCTAGCAAGGCCCACCGAGCCCCGGATCCGATTGCGCCGCACGGTCGCCGCCACCTCCAGGCCGCCGCGCCGCGGCCGGCATGAGCTGCAGCGCGGGGTCCCTGCGCGCCTGATGAGCGCGGCCGGAGACCCGAGCTGGACACTTAGCGCGCCGGGCCTCACCCGACTGCGCCCCCAGCTCCGCGGACGAAGGCCACTGGGCCCCGCTGCTGAGGGCGCGGCCGCTCCGGACAGTCGAGAGGGAACGGCCCCGAGATGGCCGGGCGAGCGTGCGTTTTGGCGGTGGGCTCCGTACACGTGGTGCGGGCTCGGGGACAGCCCCCGAGCTGGTAGCTGTCCGAAGCCAGATGGACCTTGACCGGAGCCGCGGCGCCGACCTCGTGCCTGGGCGACACTAGAGGGGCTCGCGCGGGCCGGCCCGCTTGAGGAGGGCGCGAGTCCCAGGCCGCGCTCGGCGCCGGCCGGGAAGATGATCCTGGTGCGCAGGTTCCGGGTGCTCATCCTGATGGTGTTTCTGGTGGCCTGCGCGCTGCACATCGTGCTGGACCTGCTGCCCAAGCTGGAGCGGCGCGCCGCCCGGCCGTCCGGGGAGCCCGGCTGCTCCTGCGCGCAGCCCGCGGCGGAGGCGGCCGCACCTGGCTGGGCCAAGGCGCGCGGCCGGCCGGGGGAGCCTCCGGCCCCCGCCTCTGCCGCCGGCGACTCCGGCTGGCCCAACAAGCACACGCTGCGCATCCTACAGGACTTCAGCTCCGACCCCTCCTCCAACCTCACGTCCCACTCCCTGGAGAAACTGCCTCCCGCCGCCGAGCCGGCGGAGGGAGCCTTGCGGCGGCAGGAACCTGGCGCCCCCCGGCCCCGCGACCCCGCGCACCGGCCGCTGCTCCGAGACCTCGGTCCCCGCCGATCCGCGCCGCCCCCTGGCCCGAGCCGGGACGGCTCCCTCCTGGCCAGGCTGTTCGAACACCCGCTGTACCAGGTCGCCGTCCCGCCGCTGACGGAGGACGACGTTCTCTTCAACGTGAACAGCGACATCAGGTTCAACCCCAAGGCGGCGGCAGAGAACCCCAATTGGTGAGTGGGGTCCGGGGCCGCTGGGGGTGGGTGCAGGCAGGTCCGACCCCTAAGACAGCCGCGCGTCCTTCGACAGCGAAGACCCGCCTGTGTCCTGTGCCTGGAGAAGGCCCCTCTGCATCCCAGGCGCTGTGTGCCCGGCCAGCAGCCAGCGGCCCCTGGAAGGGGGCTTTGTGTGCCCTCCGCCCTCAGGCCTCCCCTTGCTCAGGGCACTGCCTTTGTCTGCGGACGGCTGTGCCTCCCCGGGAACCGGGAAGGGCTGGGCCTGGGGTGCGGGCCCGGAAGGCAGGCCGGGCGCTGGGCGAGCGGAGCCGGGACAGCCCGTGCCTGCAGGGCCCTGGGCGCCGGCCTGGGAAGGGGAGTCAGGCCGTGAATGAATGAGCTGGCGAGGGAGTGAGGAGTGAGGGCCAGCCCACCCCCACCCCTTCCCGGGAAGCTGCTGGCTGCCGGGTTTTCAGACACTTGGCGGACACACCGGGACCGTCTGGAGAGGCCCAGGGAGCTGTGGGAGCCAGTCGCCGAGCCGCCATCCGCCGAGGGCGTGCAGGCTCCGAAGCGGCCTCGCCGGGCGCCCCCAGCCTCCGAGCCGGCTGCTCGGGACGGCAGCTTGGAGAGGGGCGGGCAGCACCCTGCAGAAACACCTCTTCGAGCTGCTCTGGCTCACGCCCTCCCCCCAGGCCCTCCTCAGCCACAAAGATCAGGAGGAGCAGGTGCTGCCGCCGGCAGTGGAACATTAACCAGCAGCGAGGCTCCCCCGCGCCGGGGGAGCAAAACTCCCGGCTGCAGGCCCCCCGGGCCGGGCCGGGCCGGGAGGGGGAGGCCGGGTGTGCACAACACCCTGTACGGACCCGTGTCCCCTGACAGCAGACCAGGCCCACAGCTGTGTGTCTGAACACCCCCAGGGGTGTGTTTGGGGGCCGCTGGGCTTTGTCTGCTGGCCAGGACCAGGGAGAAGCTCAAAGCTTAAGGATCGGAACAGTGCCTGGCCCGTGGCTTTCCCAGGAGAAATGGCATCTAGGGCCCCCCACGTCCACTGTGGGAGGGGGCCCAGGGCCTGAGCGCCTCATGTGCCAGTGAATTAGAGCGGAGATGAGGCCACCTTTCCCTGCAGCCCCCAGAGCGGCCCCTCCGTCCAGACGCATGTGAGGACGGCCTCGTGGGTGGCGGGCAGGTCCTGCCACCTTCCTCTCCCCGCGCACCGGCCTGCTCTCATTAGACCCAGATTTAGCGTATTGCATCATCCTGCCCCGGTTGCTGGAACCGGAGCAACTCGGACAGACTGGGCGTGTCCGAGACTCGCAGTCAGGCCGTGGTCAGAGGTGAGCCCGTCCTCCCGCCCCGGGGAGCGCCGAGGCCGCCGGTCCCCCCAGGCTGATGTCATGCTCGTCGGGCTGTGCTGGTGACCCCAGGACAGACCTGGTGGGGCCGGCGCGGGCGCCCTGGGCCGGGCCCTGCTGTAGTTATAGCTGTCTGCGGCGGCTCCGGGGGTAAGTAGGAATTACGGGCCCTGAGGCATGTTATTACTCGGCACAACAGCAGCCTCGGAAAAGCGCGGACCCGGCAGGGTCCTGCCGGCACAGCAGGGCCGTGCAATGGGCGCGTCCTCTGGACCCAGAGTCCACCCATGGCGCCTGCGGCCGACCCCTCCCGCTGCCCGTCCTCTCCTGCTGACACCAGCCACCTCGCTGCCGCCACAGGCCCCAGGAAGGTCCCGCCGACGAGGAGTTCCTGCCCACGGGGGAGGCGGCGGTGGACAGCTACCCCAACTGGCTCAAGTTCCACATCGGCATCAACCGCTACGAGCTGTACTCCAGACGCAACCCGGCGGTGGAGGCCCTGCTGCAGGACCTGGGCGCGCAGAAGATAACGAGCGTGGGTAGGTCCTGCGCGGGCTCCGCGGGCCCGGGAGCTGCAGGCCCCTCGGAAGGGGACAGGGCACGTCCAGCTGTTGGCACTCGTGCGGAGGGGCCGGCCCTTCCAGGCCACAGGCCCCCTCCTCCAGCGAAGGGGGTGCGGCCCCTCCCTCGGCCGCACCCACGGGCCCCTTGCGGCTGGCCAGCGTCCAAGCACAGCCAAGTGCTGCTGCCGCTCCCTGTGGACAGGGAGCGACCAGGGCTCTGCTGTCCGGGGTGGAGGCCCACACGCCCAGTCTCCGGGAGGCAGCCTCTCTGAGCACTTGGGGCTCCACAGAGCCGCCAGTTTCAGGACCGTGTGCCAGCGCAGTTTCTGAGTGGGGAGGTTGGTGCCACCTCTCTCGGGCCTGCGGGCGATCCTTCAGGAAAGTCCCTGTTAGTCACTGGTGGCCCGGAGAAGCCCGGGGCGGGCTGGGCCCCAGGGGCCTGGCAGGGTGTGCCCCGCCCAGCGGGGACGCCTGAGTGCAGGTCTGCATGCTGCACACGGAGCAGGCACCGCGTCTCGGCGTGTGCTGAGCGTCCCTGTTCCCGCCCCCGGGGTTCTGTCCAGCTGCTGACAAAGGGCAGTTGGGTGTCACCTGTGCGACAGGCAGGGTTCCCCAGAGCCCTTCACAGACTGGCTTTGGCCTTCTGGGCCTGAGCGCACGGGCTGGGGGAAGACAGGAGGACGGCCTCTCTCAGCACGCGCTGTGCACCCTCGTGGGAGGCGGCTGGCGGCACCCTTCCGGGGCCCAGGACCTCTTGCTCTGCCCCTGGGAGAGGTGGGGCTGGGGACGCCCTCAGCGGGGTTCCCCTTCCACTCCAAGAGCAGCCGTGGCTGTTAAAGAAAGACCCAGCGCCTTGACCAGCTCCTTCATCCGTTCAGGGGCTTCATGGGCACTGCCTGCCTCTCAGGCCCTCCGGGGTCGGGCGCAGTTGGGGTGCACTCTGTCGCAGAGAGACCCTGCTGCCCCCGACCTGAGCTCCAGGCGGGCACGGGACGCACACGCGGACCAAGAGGAGACGCTCTGGGTGCCGTAGGGTGCAGTCTGGGAGCGTTCAGAGAGGAGGCGGCCGGGGGGGGGGGGGCCCAGGCGACTGCAGCCTCTCCCCAGCCGCGGGGAGACCAGGGCTTCCGCGGGTGAGCCCGCGTCTCCGCGGGTTCGGGGCAGGGCGGTGTCCGCCTCTCCCCACCTCGGTCCCCCGCCGGCGAGTGGGCTCACGTCTGCCCGGGAGCACCGAGTCTCCGTGCAAGCAGATGGCGAGCGCCGTGAGCCTGTGAAACACCAACCAGCGCCCTGCAGCCTGGGCCTCCGCGGCCCCCCCCCCCCCCACGGAGGGAGGGACGGAGGGCAAAGGCAGGGTCAGGGGCCAGAGCGCCGGGCCCCGGGGCAGAGGCAGAGGGCGTCGGGCCTCCAGGGCTCACAGGCAGCTTAGCCCACCCTGAGCACCCTCCCCTCCCATCCCACAGGGGCCTGGCCTTGGGGTGCCCCCACCCCAGGGCTCCAGCTGGCTGAGACGGGGGTGAGTCCTTGCCTGTCGCTGTCCTGCAGGCTGTCTGAGCGGATCTCGCTTTCCCCCCGGGTGCACCAGCTGGGCGTGTCCGAACCCTGTCTGTCCCTTGGGGCGATGGGCCCTCTGGAGCGGAGGCTGGCCGTTGCCGGCCACTCTGCAGGCGCTGATGAGTGCTGGCGGGGTCCCCGATGGCCCGGTGCCCCCCGACCCTGTCAGGACAGTGGGCCTGGGTTCCGCCAGTCAGCAGCCACCTGGATTAGCCTCTCCAGTGCTCACAGGGAGCATTGGGGGGTTGCACCCCGGCCCCTGCCATCGCCAGCCTGCAAGTCTGAAATCCAAACAACCAGCCAAACCCTGACTCATCCTGAACTCACGGGGGGCACACCTGAACTGGCGAGACTTCGTAAACCCTGGTTTCCACTGGAGTGAAGTCAGCGTGTGTGGAGCCCCAGGGCTCTGCCCGGACCCGCCGGGCCGCCTGCGCTGCTGCGTCTGCACCACCAGCACTCGGTCACCCGAGACCGTCAGAGCCTCCAGACAGCTCTGCCCCCCGAGGCTGCGACCCGGCCCGAGGAGCGTGCACTGTGGGGCCGTGGGGGGGACCCCAGAGCAAGCAGGACCGTGAGAGCAGCGTGGGGCAGGGTCCCCGAGGGCCGGCCAGAGCCGGAAACTGGGCCGGACGCTGTGACTGCCGGGTCTGCAGCTGCCCCGGGGCGAGCTCACATCAGGGCCAAGGCCCCGTGTCCGGGAAGTGGGAGGCCCCCCCCCACCCCACTCCGGAGCAGAGGGGCACAGCGCTCAGGTGTGCCGGCCCAGGCCGCCTGCCTCCTGAGAGCAGGAGAGGGCCAGGCTGCAGGCCGCCCCCGAGAGGAAGTGCTCTGTCCCCGGGGTGTCTGCCCCTCGGCCGATGCCAGAGACAGCTTCTAGCTGGGCCCTCAGCTTAGCAGATCCTGCTGGCGGCTCTGGAGACCAGGCCCCTAGGCGGGGCTGCCTGCTGCGGGTGGCCCCGGCCCTGGCCTTGCGGGACCGGGTGGGCCGCACCCCTGGGGACGCCGGGATGGATGGCAGCCCCTTACGGGAGCCCAGAGCCAACCAGAGGACGCGAGTTAGTGCTGCGGTTGCCCGAGCGTGAGAGGGAAGCAGAGACAGGCGTGGAAGTGCCGGTGACACACGGGGTGGCGTAAAAAGTTCTACATTTAAAGAGCCGGGAGTCCACCCACCTTCCAGCAGCCGCTGTGCAAAGAGGGAAACTGAGGCCTCCGAGAGCAGAGACTCGCCCGCAGCGGGCTCGTGCCTGCGCGCGGCACGGGGTTCCGGCCTCGGCACCTGCCGGGCGGGCGCTTCGACCTTCCAGCTGTTCCCCGCGCCCTGACCCTGCCCGGGGGCGGGGGTGGGGGCGCTGCAGGAGTGCGGCACCCGCAAGGCCCCCGAGCTCCCTCTCAGGACCGTTCCAGAAGCCGCCCCCCCCCCAGCCTTCGGCCTGTTCCTGCCCCTTGCGCGGCCGGCAGGGCCGTGTCCACAGCCAGGCTCCGGGCGGCTGCGTGGCCTTGCCGCCGCCTTGGAAAAGGCCGGAGACGTCGTCTCCTGTGTTCAGCGTGGGGCCAGGCGTGCGGTGCCTCCCCGGCCAGGGCTGCCCTGCAGGGTCGCGGCTGCAGAGAGTAAAGGACGCCGTGGACGACGCTGTGCTTGGAAGGATTTGCCAAGGAAAAGCCGCACCGAGAGGGGGATTTGGGCAGCCCTGCCTGAAACGCAGCCGGATCTGGACAAACCCTTGGAGGTCCCCGGGCAGAGGGGCAGCCCCAGAGGACGGAGGAGCTGGAGGCCAGGACCCCCTGGCTGGGGAACAAAGGCGGGGTCAGGGGCAGCCCCGGGTGCCACGGGCTGCGTGGCGGTCCTGCCTCTGCTCCGGCCCTGGAAAGGCCACCGGGCCCCGCCCACCCCAGGCGGCAGGGGGGCGGCTTCGGGGCCTGAGTCAAGGACCTGGAGAGAGAGAACTGGAAACGCCCGAAGAGCCAGAGCCGGCGCAGGGCTGGAGGGGCTGCGGCAGGCAGGGAGGGAGGGAGGGAAGCTGCGGACTCTCCTCCCCGCCCTTGGGTCCCAGGTCAAGGACAGAAGCCCTGGGGGGCCAGCCCAGGCCCCTCGCCCGCTTTCTCTGCTTGCACAGACGACAGCTGCGGCCTGGACTCCGGCGGGCTCGGGTCCCTTAGCGGCCGCGCACCCGAGGGCGGGAGGCTGGGCGTCCACCCGCGCCGCTTTCTCCGCTCCCCTCGAGGGCAGCGAGTCCAGAACACAAGTGCACCCGCTGCCTCTCAGAAACTCGGGGGGGCAGGCACACGGGCTCCGAGGGGGCGGGCGGAGCCCTGAGACGGTGGTGGAGCCGAGCGTGCTGGCAGCCCCGGGGTCTCCGGTGCCGATGGGCGGCAGCTGGCCCTGCTTACGCGTTTGGGCGCTCCGTTAACTAGGTTGGCGCGTGCAGCGGACGGCGGGTGTCGCTGAGGGCCCTCCGTCAGGGTTAGTCAGTAGTGTATCGGGGCACCATGGGGGACGTGACGTGACTTCGGGGTGACGCCCAGGGTCTGCACGGCAGGCCCACCGATGGGAGGGGGCAGGGCGGGCACAGAGGCTCGGTGAGGCTGTGCGGCTGCCTGCGGTGGATGCTGGGGGAGCCGGCCTGCCCCAGGTGCCAGTGGCTGGGTGGTGGCTGCGGAGGTGGCGGGAAGTGGGCGGGTGACAGGGACACGTTCAGGGTGAGAGTGACTTCGGGGACGTGGCCGCTGGCCTGTGCCTGCCCCCTTGCCCCTGGGGGTGCGCCCCTCCGTCAGGTCCCTCCCCAGGGCTGAGGTTGGCTGGACCTCTGTGCCCAGGACACCTGGAGACCCGACCAGGTGCAGGCGTGCCCAGCAGCTCTGGCCCAGGGCCTGCGCCTGCTCACCTGGGGTCTGAGCCTGCTCGCCTGGGGTCTGCCTGTGCCCCCACGGCACCTCTCCCGCCACCTGCGGCTCCTCTGCAAGAAGGACCCCCCAACTCCTCGCACCCTGCTCCCCAAAGCCCGTCGTTGGTGTCCCAGCTCCACTGCCGGGGCCCCCGGCCTGACCACCCCCAGGCCCGTCCCGAGGGGATGAGGCTTGGGCAGCTGTGCCCCTGCCCACCCTGGGTGCTGCCAGGGCCCCGGAAGCTGTGCCTGGTCTTGTAGGGAGACACAGTGGCCTCCAGGGCAGAGTTCCAGACGTCTCTCCTCGCGGCCAAAGCCTGGCGGCGGGAGTGCAGGCGTCGTGGAGGACGTGAGCCCCAGACGGGAGGAGGGAAAGGCGGGGCCCAGGGCAGCACTGTGGGAAGCCCCACGCTTCCCTGGGAGAGGGGTCCCCGGCCACGACCAGGGTGCAGGCCTCGGGGTCGGTGGTGAGCTGGCCTCGCCGGGGCAGCGGGTGACCCTGTCTCTCTGCCCCCTCTGCAGCCATGAAGTCGGGGGGGCACGCAGCTCAAGCTCGTCATGACGTTCCAGAACTACGGGCAGGCGCTGTTCAAGCCCATGAAGTGAGTGCGGCGCCGGCGAGGGGGGGGGGGGGGGGGGGGGGCGGGGCGTGGAGGGGGGGGTTCCTGCCGGGGGTGGGGGGGGGGGGGCAGCTCCAGGGCTGCTGGGAAGGCAGCTTCGGCAGGTCTTGGACACCCGCCCTGAGATCTGATTTTCGAGGTGAGCTATAAATACAGGTTTTTTTCTGTTTAATCTTCAAATTTTAAAAACTTTCTCTTACAAACCTACACTCTGTCTAAGTTGTTGGCAGAGTAGTGTGAATTAATTAGATGGTGGTGTCCCCCCCACGCCCAGATCTTGAAGCAGGTAAGTTGGGAGGGGCCGCCGGTGACACTGGTGGGGCCCGCGGTCCTGACCTGTGGGCGACCTGGCCGCTGAAGGGCCACGTACGTGTTTTGAAAAGCAGGTAACAAGCACGCTAGCCCGTGAGTTCCTGACCGCGTGCGGGGTGTTTCAACAGCTCGGTCAGGACACAGGTCACACGGCACACGCGTCGCCCACTCACAGCCACAGCTCAGCAGCCTCGGTGCACGCGTGGCGGTCGGCGCGCCCGGTGTCGGGCTCCCGAGAGCAGCCGCACAGCCGGTCCCCGCTCAGCGGCCTCAGGGGGCTCTGCAGCTTTCTGGGAAAGGGCAGGTGGCGAAGAAAGGTGTCACCACCGGCTAAGTGACGCACATGGGACCTAGCTCCCCGCGCGCCCCATCAGCGTGACCCCAGAGACCTGGGGCAGAGTGTTGCCGGGGGCCCGCGGTGCCCCCGATTCCCGCCAGCCCTCCTCCGGGCCTGGACAGCCCCTGCCCACCCCCGTCTCCGTGGGTTTTCCTGCTCTGGGGCTTCACGTGAACCAAGTCATGACACGTGTGTGCTCTGTGACCGCGCCTCTAGCACGGCGGCGTGTCCTCGGGGCCGTGCACGGGGCTGCACTCGGGGGTGGGCCGGGCTGACCCCCCCCCCCCGCCCCGAGGTGAATGCCACGTGTCCTTCTGCTGTGGGTGTGCGGGTCATCCCGGAGCTCTGCTGCGTGAGTCTTGCTGTTGGGACGTTCGCCTGCTGGTTCCGAGCGGACACCTGTGTCTGTGTCTTCGGGGCGAACACCCAGGCGCACAAACTCGGGGTCGAGTAATGACCGGCTCTCCCTGCCCGCGGGGCTGCCAGACTGCTGTCCGCAGCAGTTACCCCGTAATCCTGGGGGAGCCTCGCACGCTCGCCGACACCCCTCATTACTGCCCTTTTTTCCTCCGTCTGGGGCCGCGCCGGCGGGCGGGAAGCGGTGCCCCCTTGTGGGCTCGCCCTGCGTGTCCCTGCTGGCTGACGCCGCCATGGCCTGCGGGTCCCGATGGGCCCAGGCCGGTCTTCGCAGGAGTGCTGCTCCGGGCCTTTCCCTTCCGGCAGGCGGGGCGGGTTCGGGAGCAGGTCGGCCGACTTCTCAGACGCGAGGCCCTCTCCACGTGGTGGTGGTGTCCTGGGTTCTGAGGACGTGCAGTCAGGTCTTGTTGGTGCCTGTGACTTTGCTGGAGTGTAACTCATGATAGAGTCACCCTGAGGGTTTCTTTAAGGGTTGCATTTACTTACTTTCAGAGAGAGGGGAAGGGAAGGAGGAAGAGGGAGGAGAACTTCAGTGGGAGAGACAAGCTTCCGTCGGTTGCCTCTCGAATGTGTCCCCACCGGGCCGGCTCGGGCAACCCAGGTGCGTGCCCTCACCAGGATTCGAACTGGCGGCCTTTCGGCTGGCGGGACGACACCCAGCCCACTGAGCCACACGGGCCAGGGCAGTGTGACAGTTTTGATGTGGAAAAATACGCCTGCCCCGTGAGCAGCGGTTCAGGTGGCGTGTGGGGCTGGAGCTCTGGAGTTCCCGCTGGAGTCCCCTAAGCGCCTGCGGGCCAGGAGGCCTTTCCTCGGGGCCTCTGTCCTCTGTCCACTCCCTCCCGGCTTGCTGGCCGCCGCCCGTGCACAGAGGGCCACACGCCCCGCCCAACACGGCTCCGCTTTCCCTCCCTTTCTTTTCCCTCTGGGGGCTGCTCTGCCCGGTGGAGCGCCCCCCCCCCCCGCCCCCGCCACAGCTGCTTCCTCGTGTGGGTGGTGGTGCCTGACCGTCTCCGCTCCGGACGTCACCCGCCAGGGCCGCTGACGCGGTTTCTCGCTCGGAGTCTCTCGGCCTCCCGTCCCGGGCAGGCTCACCGCCGACTGTCCGTCAGGGGGATCGGGTGCGCTTCAGTGTCAACAAGGGGTGGGGCGCAGACCAGGGCCGCGGCCAGGCTGGACGTCCGGCCGTTGACAGGCCGCCCGGGGCGTCTTTGCTGAGACGTCAGCGGCTCCAGGGTCACCGCACGGCGCAGGGGCCCCCGGTCTGCTGGTTCGTCCCCCGCCCGCACTGGGCGGCGTGCCCGGTCGGCCTCGGTCCACCAGTGCCCTGCCAGGCCGGGCATCGTCGCGCAGACTCAACCCCACGTCCCAGAGCCTCCCCACGGGGCGCCCACTTCCCTTCCTTCTGCACGTAGCAGGCACGTGTCCCAGTGAAACCGCCTGGGAACAGGGGTTTCGGGGCCCAGGGGTCCTTCGTGGCCGAGACACGTGCACGGTGGCAGCCCGGCGCTTCCAAACACAGATGCTGGAGCCCCCCCCCCCCCCCCGCCTCCCCTGCTCCGCGTGCACCAGGCCGCCAGGCCCAGGCAGAGGAGGGCAGGGCAGCGGGAGGCCGGGTCCCGTGGTCGGGGTGCTGGGCGCATGGTGCCCTGGCGGTGGGTGGACAGACCCAGGCATGAGTCAGGGTAGGACCCCGTGGGAAGCTGCCCCGGGGGGAGGGGGCGGGAAGGAGCCAGGTGGGGGGGGGGCAGGCCTGTGAGGGGGTGCTGCGGGGGGAGCAGGAGCTGCCCCTGGGCTCACGCGCGGAAGCCCCGGGGAGGAGGGTTTCTGGGCCGGCGATCTCTCTCGGTTGGGAGCATCCGCGTCCTGCGTTCTCCCGGTAAACACTCCCTGTTTTCTCTGAGAGGTGCCCTCCCTCGGCCCGGAGGCAAACAGATTGCCCAACCGCCCGCCGCTGGGTGTGGAGACAGGGGGAGCCCTGGCCAGGGGTGGACAAGGACCCTTTTGTGTCCGCACGGGGCTTGGGCTGCCTCCAACCCACGCCTGGCCGCCTCCTGACTTCCAGGAGCTCGGCACCTTCCCCGCTGGGGGTGGGGGCCCAGCCAGGGTCCCCCCTCAGGTCGGAGTTGGCTCCACAGAAGCTTCCAGGCCCCGGGCCCCACGTGGGCTGCATCTGCCAGCACCGGGCCGACCCGGGGCCTCCCTGCCCCTGTGCGGAGGAGAGCCAGCCCTTACAGTCTTGGAGGCCAGGGTCATCCCTGCCCCGGCCCCGCCCCCTGACCCTGGCAGAGCCGGCAGGGCCGACGGCAGCTGCCGCCATGCGACCGGACGTGGAGTCTTGCCTGGCACGGAGCTGCAGTTCCGCGGGAGCCGACGGCCAGTGGGCGGACAGAGAAGCAGGGATGCGTCAGAGGGTCCATCCCTGGGGAGGACTCCGGCCGAGCCTCGAGGCAGGGATGCCCTGGGGCCGGGTGGGGCCTCTGCTGGGACCCAGGAGTGGGACCCCGGGGCAAGGTGGGTGCAGGCTTCTCCGAGCCCTCACAGCCACCTGGAAAGTGGCTGTCCTTGCCGCCGGTTCACAGAGTGCGTGGCGCCAGCGCTGGCCGGCCTGAACGCTCCATGGGCGGGGGGGGGCCGAGCCGGCCTCTCTGCCCACCGAGGCCACCGGGCTTCCCCAGACACCCCTTCGCGCACCTCGGGCCGGGCTGGCCACGAAAGTCAGCCAGCCGCTCTGTGTGGCCCTGAGAACCCCCTGCTCGCCAGGTGAGAGGAAGAGGGAACCGGCGACACTCCTGCAGCCCCGCAGGGAGCTGCTCGGAGGGCAGGAGCGCAGTGAGACCCGGAGAGTGGGCGCCGGGCCTGCCCCGCGGGTGGGCAGCTGTGCCCAGGCCTCCCACCTCCCCGCCTCAGTCTCCCCACGCCTCGCTGACCGAGGCGGCGTTTCCCTGGGGGCTTCTGGAAAAGATTGCCCCCTCCATTTAAATTCAAAGCAAGTGAGCCGTCTCCCCGCCCCCCCAAACCACCGCCCTTCACGGCAGTGTCCAGAGTGTATCTGTGTGTTCTCTCTGGCTGCTGCAGCCCCTGGGTGGGGGGGGGGGGGGGGCCGGCACCCTACTTGTCATGAAGGGGGGGTGAAAAGCCGGGGAAGAAGGTGTGGTCTTCATCCTCCTCATACAGAAGGAAAGTGGGAGTCGGGGCGTTTCTCCCAGGAGCCGTGTGACCCGCCTGGCGGTGTCCACAGAGCTCCTCGCACGGCCCGGCCCCGAGGGGGAGCCGCCCGCCAGCCGCCAGGGCCCGAGTGCCCCTCCTGCTGGGGGAAAGCACGGCAGCGGCCTCGACTCTCCCCGCGTTCCGTGAAACGGCGAACGCGTGCCCACCTGCGTCCTGGGGCCCCGGGGGAGGCGCTCCCGTCCCCACTTCCGTGCCGTGCCTTAGTCACTTCCGCGAGCGCTGCACGCGCCACAGCGGGCGTTAGAGACCCGGCAGATCCGAGGTCACAGAGCACGTCTGCCCCCCACCCCACCCGGTCACCGCGGTCATCGTCACGAGGACACGCCTCAGACCTCCCGAGGGGCGCGACCTCTGAGTCCCCGTCAGACGCCTGGTTTCCGAGGATCGGGCTCCGAGGCCCTGGGAGCCTCTTCTGGGCTGGTTGTTTGCCCCGACCGGAGAGCGGGGCCCTGCTCTGTCTGCCTCCCGCTCCGAAGGGGTCTCGCTGTCTCTCCAAGGCCACCGGCGGCGTGGCAGGCGGAAGCCCCCTCGTGGTTGCCTGCGTGGCGGCCAGCCACCGTTCTGAAGCGCTGGCCGGGCGGTCGGGGGCCGTGCCGGTCTGGCCTCAGGGACCAAGTGCCGGCAGGGAGCCACTTCGGCCCTGGGTGGTCTCCGCGAGGCTCATGGCATCACAGACCTTTGGCCAAAACAGGAGCCGTGTTGCTAGGAGACCCCTGCCCCGCTGCCCTGCTGCCCCCCAGGTCCGAGGGCTCCCTGCAGGCCACTCAGACGCCCGAGTCCTCGAGGCCCTGGTACCAGCACACGGGGGGGGTCCCTGCACGGGCCCGTTTGGCGGCCTGTGTGAGAGAGAGCGCGGCAGGGCGCCTGGGGAGTCTGGTGTGAATGCGGTGCTTGTACGCTGGTGTGTCTGGCTGCGTGGCGCGTGCACTGCACAACGTCGGCCTCTGGGCCTTCTCCACCACCTGCTGGGCAGGCTCAGGGCCCTCACCCCGCCCCTCGGGGGGCGAGGAGGCCCAGGGCCGGGCCAGGAGGCCGCCCGCTCGCTGGCCCCTGTGGTCTGCAGGGCACCCAGGCTTCTGCGTGCTGCGCTCCTGGGGGCTGTTCCAGGAGACGCTTGTCCCCGGCCTCCTCGCCTCCCCCACCTCGTTGGGCAGGTGCCGGCTGCTCACCGTGTCCACCCCCGGCCCCAGGAGGAAGCCCACAGCCGCTTGGGCCCTGCCCTGCGCCGGCCCCCACCCTGGGCACACCTTCCGCCCGACACCTGGAGGAGGGAGGTTGCCAGGTGACCAGGTTCAGCGAGTCCAGCCTCCGGCCGGGGGCAGCGGGGTCAGTACTTTTCCGAAGTGTTTCCCCGGAATGGCTGAGTCAGCGCAGCGCCTCCTGCTCTGCAGCGTGGCCCGGGGGGGGGGGGCGCAGGCCTCCCCGCGCCCGTCCTCACGGGGTCCCTGCTGGGCAGCTGGGCCCCGAGGGCAGCGTCTCGCCCCCTGTGGCAAATTCTCGCCCTTCCGAGACTCTCCTCAGGCGTGGGCTGGCGGTAGGGGCAGCTGCCCGGGGCAGAGCTGGTGGTTCGAGGGGCCACCGTCTCTCAGATGTCTGGGGGGGGGCCCTGTTCCTTCCCTTACGTTGCTGGCTGCCCACGGCTCATGGGTTTGTGCCACACTCTCAGCCTCACCCCTCACGGGGGCCTTCCTGCCAGTCCAGGCCTTTCCTCCTGCTCCTCCCTGGGGGGTGGGGGGACCAGCTGGGCCGGGGTCCGCCAGCCGCAACCCGGAGCCCTGCTTGAGTGTGCTGTGAGGGTGGAGATGTGCAGAAAGGGCCCCTGTGTCCTGGCCGGGGAGACCGAGGGTGAGGAGCTGGCCGGAGTGCACTCCCGCAGCCTCCTTGAGGGGCCCAGCCAGCCCCCCGCCAGCTCGGGCACCTCCACACCCACCCGTGGGCGTCCGACAAAAGAGAGGGATGGGGAGGCCCCCACCAGGGTCGGCCGCCAGCCTGTGCACCCTCCTCCCTGATCGGGTTGAATTGGGCCCCTGCCCCGGGAGCTCCCGGTCCGTGGGAGCCTTAACGGTGCGGGGGGGGGGGGGGAACCCACACGGCGCGGAAGCCCTGGGGCCCCTCACCCCCTCAGGTGTGAGGACAGCCTGCAGGTGCACGGACAGAAAAACATTTCACCTTGACCCTGAGCTCCGGGCCTTCCAGGGAGGGGTGTCAGGACACCAGAGCAGCCGGGCCCGTGTGGCCTCAGGCTGGGACCGCGCTGCCTCTTTCTGTGAACAGCAGGGACGGGGGAAGCCTGAGGTGGCGGGTGGCAGGGAACCAGGAACAGCCCTGCTGCCCGGTCACGGTGCCTGCAGGAAGTGGCTGGGCTCTTCCCAGAGCCACAGGGCTCAGAGCCACCCGAGGTCCGAGTGTGTGACCTTCCCAGAGGCAGGGAGAGCGGACAGAGGCCAGAGTGCTGCCTGGCAGAGAGGCTCACCTTTCTGCGTCACAGCCGGGGCCCTGCACGCCAGGCAGTGGGAGGCTGCCCCGTGTTGAGGACAAGGGCCATGAAGGTGACAGTGGTGACAATGGTGGTGACCACGGTGACGATGGCCGTGGTGACGATGGGGTGTGACGAAACGACAGTGGAGAGAGCTCTCGCCGCACAGGGATCTCTGCCCCTCCCCCTCGAGTCTTCCCCAGCCACCCCTCGGCCCACCCTCTGCTGAGCACCCGCTCGGAGCAGGTGCTAAGCCAGGCCCTCCTGCCCGGGCCCTGCACACGGCGACCCGGGGTGTGGAGGAGCCTGTCGGGGGCTGCTGGGAGGGGCCCTGGGGCCGAGACCGGCCGGGGCGCAGTGGGCACAGCACGGGGAGGGCTCGGGGGCAGGCAGGACCAGGGCGGGGGCTGCTGGGAGTCAGCGGTGGGTGGCGGAGCCACAGGCCAAGGGAGCAGAGCGGCACCAGTGGGGGAGGGGGGAGATTTCTGACTGTGACTGTCCTGGGTTGGGGGGCACTGGGAGCCGGTGAGAAGGGGAACCTGGCCCCAGGGTCCAGGCGGGACGGGGCTCAGCCGCCAGTGCCCTTCTGTGGGAAGGTTTCCCCAGGGACGAGCCCTTCCCGTTTCGTCCAATCTCCCAGGCAGACCAGAGAGCAGGAGACGCCTCCTGACTTCTTCTACTTCTCGGACTACGAGAGGCACAACGCGGAGATCGCTGCCTTCCACCTGGACAGGTGAGCCCGCCCACCTGCCGCTCCCCACGGAGGCCGGTGGCCCCTGCGCCTAACTGCCCCTCCCCCGCCGGAGGGCTGGCCCCCGCCCCCGGCATGGCGGCCCAGACGGACATGCCCTGCTGTGCCCACCCCTGAAACAGCATCGGCAGGACAGACTCAGGAGTGGCCGGGCACCTGGGGGGGCGGGGCGGTGGCCTGCTGGGAACGAAGGGAGAGGGGAGGGGGCATCACGTGCCGGGAGTCTGGCACAGGGGTCGCACGGGTACCTTTCTCTGGGGGGTGCGGGAGGGACAAAGTTCCACAACGGACCCCCGCCGTAGGCACCTGTCTCGGGGGCACCTCCACCTGCGGAAGGAATTCCTCTCTGATCTCCACGAGGTCTCCTGCTGCTGCGGAGGTGGCCAGTGTGTGACTGGGAGGGAGGGACGGACAGTCAGCTGCCCCTGGGCTCATGCGGCTCTGCCTCCTCCAGGGGCAGTGCCCATGCCTGGCTCCGGAGCCTCACGCTCGGGGTGTGGGGCCCAGAGCGACGATGTTGCCAGGCTGGTTGGAGCACAGAGCCCCGGGCTGACCCCGGTCCTGCAGACCAGCCAGACCACAGGGCCGGGGGGCAGGGCACGCACTGGGCCCCACCTCGGGCTGGCCACAGGGGCACGAGGTGAAGCCTCCCTCCCGCACCCCTGTCCCGCCAGGATCCTGGACTTCCGCCGGGTCCCTCCCGTGGCCGGCAGGATGATCAACATGACCAGGGAAATCCGGGACGTCACGCGGGACAAGAAGTTGTGGAGAACCTTCTTCATCTCTCCAGGTGAGCTCTCCTGGGGGCGCACCCCCCCCCCCAACCGGCTTGCTGCTCACAGGAGTCAGGAGCTCGGCTCCCTTTCCCAGCGACGGAGACACTGTGGAGCGTCAGTCTCCGGTGGCCGCCTGCGCGCGCGCTCCCGCCGCCTTCGCGCTCACTCCCGCCGCCTGCGCGCGCGCTCCCGCCTCGAGGGGCCGCCACGCCCGCGGTGCACGCCTGTTCGGCCTGTCCCTGGGTGGGCACAGGGTTTGTTTCTACCGTTTGCTTGTTTTCAAAGGCAAAAGGAAATCATTTTGGGAAACCGCCCAGCTCCCCGGAATCTTCTCCAGGTGGCCCAGCCAGGGAGACCGCTGGTCTCCAAACTTTCCCCGGAGACTCTGCTGTCCCTGGTGCCGACCGCCTGGGGTCTGGCCCGGGCCACGCCCCCGGGACCGCTCTGCTGGGCTGCCTGGGCACCTGGCCGCGCCCGTCCGCTTTCTCGTGCAGTTTTTGTGGCCACGTTTCTAGGGACGCATTTCAGAGCTTCGAAAATTAAGACCACACCAGGCTCCCCTGCGCCCACCACCCAGTTGGCGCCCTCCTGCGTCAGACGCGTGTCCGTGCCATGTTTCCAGGGCTGTCTCCATGGAGACGCCCCAGAGACAGTCTCAGGGTAGGCAGAGAGGGGCTGGAGGCTCCGCTACCGCCGAGAACGTGCTGTGGGTGTGGCCCCTCGGGCTGGACCATGGGGTCCAGGGTGCTCGGCCCCCACGTTCCTGCACCGCCCAGGCTCCCGAGGTTCCTCAAGCACACCAGTGCGGTGCTTCCCCGGAGCACACGCGCCCACCCCGGCGGGAGATGCACGAGCAAGCTGGCCCCGCCGGGCCGGTCCGCCGGAGGCAGCGGCCGTGGCCTCGCAGGACAGCGGTGGACAGTGGCACCCAGCGGGTCCGGCAGCAAGCGTGTGCGCTTTCTAAGTTACTCTTCCTTTTAGACTGAGACACAGGTCACGTGTCGTAAAGGTCGCCATGTTGAACTGCACCGCTCGGTGGTTTTAGAACAGCTTGCGACGTCGTGCGACATCACCATTACCTAATTCCGGAACGCTCCCCCCCCCCCAAAGCAGCCCCGTCCCTGTTGGCTGTCACCCCCCTTGTCCCCTCCCCCAGCCCTGGCCGCCCACCAGTACCCCTGTCCGGGTGTGCCTGCTCTGGGCCCTGCGCGTGAGAACAGTCACAGACGCGTGGTTTTCGGGCCCGACCGCCCCCACTGAGCTCCTCGCTCCTCCCAACACGGAGCGGCGTCTGTGTCCGGTGGGTCTGTGCACCGCCTGACAGCCTCGGGTGGGTCTGCCCAGCGCTGAGGGGGCCAAGCTGCCGTGGGCGCCAGGTGCCTGCCGTGGGCCCACCTTTGCCCCGCTCTATAGGGGGAGCCTGGGACGGGCTCGCTGGTCCTGCGGTGACTCTGTGTCTCACTCTGAGGACACTCGCCTGTTTCCAGAGTGGCCGCCTGCATCACCCTCCCACCAGCACTGCGCCGGCTCCGGTTCCTCCGCGTCCTCTGCAACACTTGCTCCGGCCGGTTCTTTTGGTCCGAGCCGCCCCAGTGGGGTGGGGGTGGGGGGGAGTGGCATCTCACTGCTGACCAGCCGGCGTGCGTTTCTCCGGCAAGCAGTGAGGCCGGGCGTCTTTTCACACCCTTGCGGGCCTTTCGAGGGTCTTCTTTGGAGCAATGGTCGTCGAACTCCTTCGCCCACTGGTGAACAGGCCACTTTTTTTTCTCGTGTGGAGTTGCCAGAGCTGTTTGCAGGGGGGAAAGGCCGGGTCCTGGTCAGGCAACGCTGTGCTCCCCCTCAGGGATGGGGGGGGGGCTGTCTCCCCACTCTCCTCACAGCACAAACGCCTTTTCCAGCCATCAGCACGGGCTCTGGGGCTCCCGCAGACTCGGGCCCTTAACCCGGAGGGCGAGCAGGGAGCTCCTGGTTCCGACCCTCCCGCACACTCGTGCCACCTTCCCCGGTGGCCGGCCGCCCTCCTGGCGCCAGCTTCCTGCAGCGTGGGGTCGGGGCGGGCCGCTGAGGCGGAAGGGGAGAGCTGGGGGAGCCTCCCTGGAGGACCGGGCCTGGCCTGGGCAGTCACTGCAGGTGGGGCCGGCGGGGCCGTGGCTCTGGGGTCCTCAGACAGCGTGCCCCCGCCCGCAGCCAACAACGTCTGCTTCTACGGGGAGTGCTCCTACTACTGCTCCACCGAGCATGCCCTGTGCGGGCGGCCCGACCAGATCGAGGGCTCGCTGGCCGCCTTCCTGCCGGACCTGTCCCTGGCCAAGAGGAAGACGTGGCGGAACCCTTGGCGACGCTCCTACCACAAGCGCAAGAAGGCAGAGTGAGTGTGAGCCGCCGAGGCTGTGGCGGCCGATTCCGGCTTTCTCGGGGTCTCGGGAGGGCCTGCTTCTGCCCCCTCGCAGCAGGAAGGAGGGGCCGCAGGGGTGTGGGCCTTGTCCACAGGAATGTGTGTGTGTGTGTGTGAGGGCCACCCCGTGATCGCACGGTCCGGCAGGTGCCCTCACTCCGAGAGCTGGATGTGGCCCTGAGGGGTGACCCCCTGCCTGCTCGGCCTCTGTGTTCACACATGGCGTCCACCCCTCCCGCCCTTCCGGTCCCTCATGTCCCCAAACAGTGGCCCTCCAAACACCAGGCACCCTGGGCCGATGGTAGCCTCCAGCTGTGGCCACTCTAGGGCAGAGCGGAGCGGCTGCCTCATCCCTGTGCGCCGCGGCGGCAGCCGGCCGGGGCATGTCCGTCTGCAGACCTGTCGTTTCACAGTGGTGCCCACTCCCCGCACCCAGCCCTTCTCGTGAGGCGGCTGCCGCTCCAGCAGGGGGTCAGGCCTCCCCTGCTGCCCCGGGAGGGCCAGCCTCTCACACGGGCCCCCCGCAGGTGGGAAGTGGACCCCGACTACTGCAAGGAGGTGAAGCGGACGCCCCCCTACGACAGCAGCCACCGCATCCTGGACGTCATGGACATGACCATTTTCGACTTCCTCATGGGTACATCCGGCCCGCCCCAGTGCGATGCAGCCCCCAGCTCCGGGCGCCAGGCCGCAGGGACGCCCCTGCAGCCGCGATGGGGAGAGGGGCCCGTTCCCCGCCCAGTCCCCACTTTCACTCCGCGATCAGGGCTCCGCGGGGCGGGGGGCAGACTGCGGCGAGGGGGGGGGCGGAGGGAAGCCCCCTGGAGCCACGTGCGGCTTGAGCCGTGGCGGGTTTGCGTCTCCCCAGGGAACATGGACCGGCACCACTACGAGACCTTCGAGAAGTTCGGGAACGAGACAGTTCATCATCCACCTGGACAACGGAAGGGGGTGAGCCCTGCCGCCACTGCTGCCCTGCCCCCACCTCCCCGGAGATCCAGCCCAGTACGGGAGGCGGGGTCTCCCCCAGGGCCCACTCTGTGCCCCGCCGGTCCCCGAAGGCAGGGAGGGTCTGCGACAGTCTCCCGCCTAATCCTCGCAGGAACCGTGGGAGCGGGGCCTTGCTACATGCCCCCGCATGGCTGTGGGGACACTGGGGCCGAGGGAGGCCGCTGGCCAAGCAGCGGGCAGGGGCGTCTACCCCACGAGCCAGCATCCGGGACGGGCACACGGGGACAAACGGCCCCCTTGCCCCTCTCCCCCTGCGGGAGAGTCGTTCATTCCTGGGGGTCGGGAAGGGAGTGTGCGGGCAGGGGACCCCATTTCGACAGTCAGAGTTGCGAGGGCTCCGGGCCTCAGAGAAACCGGCTCCGGGCGCCTGGGTGGTTCACGTGTGGGGGTCACGCGGTCCCAGCCGTCAGAGGTGCCGCCACGCTGACCCGGCCGACAGGCCTCACGCCGTCTCCCGGGGCTGCCTGATGCCTCGGGGATGAGCTTCTGCTCTGCCCAGTGGCCAGAGCGCCCCAGGCCCTGTGTTGGGCGCCCCGGAGATGCCCCCAATGCCCCCCTCCCACACTCCTGACCCCGAAGGGGCCTGGGCTGCCGGCCCTCCCCACAGGCCTGCTCTCCCTCCCGCAGGTTCGGGAAGTACTCCCACGACGAGCTCTCCATCCTGGTGCCTCTCCAGCAATGCTGCAGGTACCGCCCCCGCCCCCGCCCCGCAGGGAGCCCCGCCCCCCGCTCCGCCCCACCCCGCCCCCGGCTGCAGGGGCCCCGTGGCCCCAGCCACAGACCAGGCCAAGCCGCTGTGCGCGCCTCCCCCCCGACCCCCACCCCCGCCCCCGCCCCCGCCCCTCGCTGCGCCAGAATCGAAAACGAGGGCATCCGAGCCCCAGATACGACCCACAGCCCCTCCCGCCGCCCAGCGGCTGCCCCGCAGCGCCCCAGCCGTCCCCCAACGCTTGCCCAGCCCAAGCTCAGGGCTCCGCTTCTTGTCACCCTCACGGCCCTTCGTGCAGACTCTGGCCTCTCTGCCACCCTCTACGGGGTGCCCCACCCCACCTCCCCCCCCCCCCCAGTTGGGGGCACAGGCTGTGGGCAGACCACCTGCACTGGGCTAGGGGAGCACCTCACCGTGCACCCTGCTCCGTGCCCCCTGCTCTGAGCTCCCAGCTGGGGACTGCGCCCCAGAAGCAGGCCGTCCCTCTCTCCCCGGGGTCTGCCTGGGGTGACGGTGCCTGCTGGGCCCCACGGGCGCCACCAGCCTCAAGGCGGGACCCACTGGGGCTGACGAGGCGCTGGCCCCCCTCGTGCCCCGGCCCCCGAGTGCAGCCGGTCAGCGCCGTCTCCTGCCCCGCAGGATCAGGAAGTCCACCTACCTGCGGCTGCAGCTGCTGGCCAAGGAGGAGTACAAGCTGAGCCTGCTGATGGCTGAGTCCCTGCGCCGGGACCGCGTGGCCCCTGTGCTGTTCCAGCCGCACCTGGAGGCCCTGGACCGGCGCCTGCGCCTCGTGCTGCAGGCCGTCGGGGACTGCGTGGGGAGGGACGGGCTGCGCCGCGTGGTGGACGACGACCTGGACCCCGGGCACAGAGGCTCCGCCGACAGGTAGTGACCGCAGCCGCCGGCCGGCGCCGAGGACGGACACGAGCGCCCACGCTGCGCGCTCGCCAGCCCGCGGGCCGCTCCTGGACCCGGGAGCCTCGGACGGGCGCCCCCCCTCGGCAGTGGGCCCCACAGGACACGCTCTGTCCGTCTCCCCGACCAGAGAGTGTGGGAGACGGTGCCCCGAGGACAGGCGCCCCCCGGCAGTGGGCCCCACAGGACACGCTCTGTCTGTCTCCCCGACCAGAGAGCGTCGGGGACGGTGCCCCGAGGACAGTGGCGGCCCGCCCTTGCACACAGACGGGAACCTGGTTCACTGCTCTGTATGTATATACAGATCACACGTGTGTGGATAGAGGTGTCTGCACAGACCCCGGGTCCACACAGAGGGGGCCTCCTCCTGGGCCACGTTCCCCGCGAAGGGCCCGCAGGCTCCTGGCCGAACTGAGAATAAAAGCTCTTTCCCCGCCCTCCCTGCCGCACTTGGAGGGCCCCCTCCGAGACCACGGCCCTGGCGGCCGGCACGGACATGCGTGGACAGACAAGCGTATGTTTTAAAGTGGCAAAAACGGCCAGTTACTCCGTCTCTCAGCACCTCCCACGAGTACCTGGGACCCTCCCGGGTGGCAGCCGAGGCCGAAGCTCACCTTCTGACCCTGCTCTGGAGACTCAGCGATGGCGCGTCACACGGGCCTCCAGGCACCCCGGTGCCCTTCTCCGATTAGTCTGCAATGTGACGGAAGTGCAATAAAGAGACAGCCAGTGCATGTTGGGGCCTCCGTGGGGCCCATCCCGCCTGCCCCCAGGTGAGCGAGCGCTGGCGATGGGCACGGCCGAGGCCCCAGCTCTCGCAGTGTCCACGCTGGCCAGGCACCTGGGGCTGGAAGGAGGGGCCTGGAGCAACACCGAGCTCTCTGGGGGGAGAGCGCGCAGGGCAGGGCGGGGCACCACCCGCCCCACTCCTGAGGGAGCAGCTCTGAGAGGCAGGTGGAGACTGCCCCTCGCGCAGGCCGGCCCCCAAGGGCAGCACCGGGTGGGCGCACCGTGGTCACCCAGGGGAGCCGGGACAGCGGTGGCTGCAGGAAGGAGAGCCTAAGAATCCAGCCCCCCAACCAAAGGCTCCCCTCGCCTGCTGGCCATGGGCCATGAGGCAGCCTCGGTGAGCCCTTTCTGGGAAGGTCCAGGCTCTTTCCAAGCCGCCAGAGCGTCCGTCTCCTGAGAGCACGCACGGGGCACCGTGACGCCCGGCCCGAGGGGTGGCATGAGCCTCAGTGCTCGCAGAGCTTGAGGGACCCCGGAGCCAAGTCTGGAGATCAGCCTCCCGGCCTCTCACTGGGCGTGTCCTGGCCCTGGCATGGCCCCGTCCCTGTCCAGTGTCCTTGGTCCCCAGAGCTGAGCTGAGAAGTCAATGTTTCCCTCACCTCGCAGATGGGGAAACTGAGGCTCGGGAGGGTGAGCTCTCTCTGTGCAAAGGTCAGTTTGGGCTCCGGGAATGGCAGAGCCTGGGCCCCGGGCCCCCGGACGCCTGGGGCCAAGCTCAAGTCCGGCCGGCTCACCCACACAGCTGAGCTGAGTGCCAGGCCTCGGACGTGACACTGGGGCGGCCCCCAGACGCCTGTCCCCACCCCAACTCCTGCCCCACATGCTTGTGGCCTCGCGGCCTCTGCATGGGCACCCCGTCCGCCAGTCTCAGCCGTGGGGTGTGACGCCCGGCCACCTGGTGCGGGGGCCCACAGCTTCCTGGGCACCCTCCCTGCTGCCTTGGGGCCGCGCCCCCGAGAGGGCTCTGCCGCCGGGACCCTGCCCCGTCCTGCCGGTTTATGACGTCTGACCCAGGCTCTGGCAGGTGGGCGGGCTTCCTGAGTTCTGGGAGAAGAGAGTGGCGTTTGGGGCCCACGTGTGCCTGACGGCTGGATCGCCGGGGTCCCGCCCAAGCACCCGGTGCGCCCATCCTCTGGCCCACGGATCGGTGTGGGGCGGAGACGGGGGAGGGTGTGTGGGCCCAGGGCTGAGGGAGTCGACCGACAGGAAGAAAATGGCTTTCCACCCCACCCCGACCGGCAAACGTCCGCCTCCCCCAGAGCTGAGCCGCCTGCCTTGTCAGCAGCTGGGGCAGCATTTGCCAGAGGGTCCAGGAGAAATCATGGGCGAGAATCCAAACACTATTTAAAAAATAAATAAAACGGAGAAAAATCAAGACCAATCCCCTCCCTGGACGGCCTGGGACCTCACTTGGGAGGAGCAAGAGGCCAGCAGACGGGGCGGGGGGGGGGGTGGGTCTGAGGGCAGGAGCCACTCCTGGGGTCGGAGCGAGTGAGTGGGCAGGTACCTGGAGGTGTGCACGGGGCCCACCGTGGGCTCGGGGACGCACTCCACCCCCGGCGCCCGCCCAGAGGTCTGACACGGACGAGGACCAGGGCCACCCGCCGTGGCCTGAAGGGGACAGCGCCTTGTGGACAGGGGCACCGCTGGGCCCCCACACTGGCCCCCAAGTGCACTCACCTCAGCCTGTCCCCCCACCCCTGCCCAGTCACCATGGGTCACAGCCCCCACCCAAAGGGGCCCAGTGGCCTTTGCTGTGGGCAGCGGGACAGGGGCGGGGGCCTGGTTCGTGGTGGGGGAAGGCAGACCTCAGACCTGTCCGTGCAGCAGAAGCACAAAGCCCCCCTGTGTGTGCCGGGGGCCGCAAGGGGCCTTGCTCACCCTACTCGGAGGTGGTGTCTGTGAGGAAGGGGTTTGTGGGCCAGGAGGGCCGCCGGCCTGGGGCCCGGGCCTTCTGGGAGCTGGGCACAGGGCCCGCCCCGACTGGAGGAGGGCAATCGCCCCTGGCCTCGAGGCTTTCATGGGGTAAGTGGGGAGAGGAAGCAGGGGGGCGGAGCCCTTGGGGCTGACGGCCCAGAGCCCGGTCAGGCGGTGAGGGGTGCACACCAGTGTCTTCTCCAACTGCACTGGTGGGAGGTCCCCACAAGCCCCTCGCCCTTGGCTGGAGGGACATGGCCATGCGCAGTCCCACTGCGCCATCTGGAGGACAGCCTGAGAACTGCAGGGCAGAGAACCAGTGCTGGTGGGGGTCCCCCTGCTCCTGAGGCTCAGCTGCCAGGAAGGAAGCCCGAGTCCGAGTGACACAGAGACCCCTGCTGCCGGGCAGGTGGGGCCCCAGCCAGGCAGGCCCCTGCCAGCCGTCCGAGCCCCGAGCAGGCCAGCCTGTCTTGTCAGCGTCTGGCTCCTGCGGCCGGCCCAGGCTGGACCGGAAGCCCCAGGCATCCCACCCTCCACCGTCCTGCCAGGATCTGGCACAGCAGTGAACATCTACAGACTCGCCCTTCAACCAGAAGTTTGGAATTCATCTGCAAGTTGATGGAAGCCACGGAAGCACTCGGGGCCTCCAGAAGCTTCCAGAAGCACAGCCTCCAGCCCAGAGCCCCCCGCTCCAGGCCAGTGGCACAGCGCTGATCCCGGTTCTGAGTGCTGCTCCCACATCCCCCTGGGAGAGGGCTTGTCTGGTCCTCGCCTTTGCAGGTCCTCTCTCAGGCCGTCCCGCCCGGTCCGGGCTGTGCCTTTCTGGAACAACGTAGCCAATGTGGCTTCCCCACGAGGCTGGAGCCAGGTGCACACCCCTGCACCTGCCGCACAGCCCCCCACACCCCAGGTCCTCTCTGCACGTGGCTGGGGAGCAGGTCTGCACAGCTGGCCCTGCGGACCTCTGCTGCTTGTCTCTCACCGCTGAGCGTGGCAGGTTCCACGCCCCCACCCCCTCCAACCTGGCCCCCATCAGCACTGGGCCCTGGCACGGGCCCCCCGCCACACCCAGCTCTCCTTCTGCGTCCTGGTGTGGGCACTTCTGACCCTCCCTGTGCTCCGTGCCCCACGCTGCTGGAGCCGAGGGCGTGCCTCCCCTGTGGGGCTGCAGCCCCCAGGCAGAGCCCTGAGGTCCCTCCTCCTGGCACTCACACCCCTGTGAGCCACGCACGTGTGCCCTGGCTGCGCTGGGAGACCGCAGGCTCCCACCAGCAGTGGCGCGTCACCGTCAGAGCCGGGATCCGAGGTCCCAGGCCCCGCCCATCTCCGCTCTGGTGTTGG
Organism: Phyllostomus discolor; assembly: GCF_004126475.2. Lineage (NCBI taxonomy): Eukaryota > Metazoa > Chordata > Mammalia > Chiroptera > Phyllostomidae > Phyllostomus > Phyllostomus discolor. The sequence continues at coordinate 40,940,805 of NC_040915.2, read as the reverse complement.
GAGTCTTGTGTGACATCCATCGGCAGTACCGATTCGTGGCTCTGAACTTGGACTTCCAGCGGCCCTGGTGCCGAGGGCAGCACCTCACTCGTGAGATCGTCCGAGAAGCTGGTATTTGTGAAAACACCGTGGGACATTACTGCCTGCCATTATTGGTGGTGTTTTAAGGAAACGTGTGGCTAAAGATTAGAGAAGGCTTTCCACTGCCAGGCTCCAAATTAATTAATAAATTATTTTTTAGGAGTAAGCCCTGGCTGGTGTGGATTGAGCACTGGACTATGAACCAAGGGGTTGCCAGTTCAATTCCCAGTCAGGGCACATGCCTAGGTTGCTGTCAGGGTCCCCAGTAGGGGGCGCAAGAGGCAACCACACATGGATGTTTCTCTCCCTTTCTCCCTTCCCCCTCTCTAAAAATAAATTAAATCTTAAAAAAAATAAAAAGAAGTAATCGTTTCAGGACTCAAAGAAACCGAAATTCATTAGAAAGATTTTCTAACCCATCAGCCTTGGCTTTCTATTCAATTAAACAAGTGAACGGTTTGGCTATTTCTCCACCATGGTGGGGGGGGGGGCGTCCTGCACATCCAGAGGGGGCCGTGAGAAGAGCTGCTGGGCCAGCCCCCCAATTCTGCCTCCCGGGGTCTCCAGCCTCCCCCTGGCCATGGGCTGCAGGTAAGCCAGGCTCAGATGCACTGCCTGGGGTGGCGTTTCCGGGCAGTGGGGTTTCTTGCCTTGCCCCCTCAGCTCTGGCCTTGCCGCCGAGGGTGCCCTCGCTCTGTGTGCGGTGCCTGGCTGCTCACCGCAGAGCTGCGTGCTGGTGAGCACGCAGTAGGTTACACCACGAAGCCTGTGGCGGTGGGTTACCCAGCAATCGACGACTTTCCAGAAATCAGTGTGGATTCGCACATCATTTTGTTTCACGAGAGGTACACCGTCCTCATAAAAATTAAAGCTCCGAGGCTGTTCTCTCCCCAGAGGTCACCCGAGCTACCACGTCAGGGCGGCTTCTTCCAGGTCTTTGTTAAGGGGGGCCGAGGTCTGCGTGACACCCCGCCTCTGCCAGGTACGAGCTGTGTGCCGCTCACCGGCGGCTGTTGGCGGTCGAGTGAGTTCGTGCACGTGGAGAACCCTGAGCCGCGCCGGCCCCAGCGACCCTCAGAGAACGTGCCGGATGAGCGGGAGCACTTTCACGCCGGAGGGGCCCCAGGGCTTGGCTTCGGCTTCCCGAGAGAGAGGCCGGCGGCGGGTTCACTCAGCGGGTCGTTCTGCGACCGTCCTCTGTGGCGGCTCCTGTCGTTGCTGGCCGCAGATGAACCGTGTTTCCGTGTGGGTGGGTTTGGAAGCAGCCGGCAGGTGACCCAGAAGACGCCCAGGCCCCGGGTGCAGGTACGACGAGGGGGTCCCAGGGATCCGCCGGGATGGGCGACAGGTCAGGCCCTGCAGAAGCTGGGGGACGAGCCGCCTGCACCCCCAAACAGGCGCCAGCAGAACCGCCTCCTGGGACGAGTCCGCCGCCTTCCCACTGGGAGCTGGATTGCGCCCGCGGTGTGTGGGGGGCGGGGTCACGAAGCGCCTCGTGGGGCTTGGGGCTGTTCCCACCAGAACAAAGCAGGGCAGACTGCAGCCAGAGGGAGGCTCCGCCTCCGCGGCACGCCATTTTGGCTCAGGGTTCTCCATCGGCCCTGGGTTTGGGTAGCACGTGCTGTTGAGTCAGGGCAGGTGTCAAACCCGGGCTGGAGGGCCGCCAGCTGCAGGCCCAGACCCCAGACCCCTGACCCCTGTCCCCTGTCCCCGGGGGGCCAGAGTGCACCCTCGCCGAGGGAAGACAGTCTGCACACTCGGATGCAGGGGCCCCGGAGTGTGCGGTCCCGCAGACAGAGGGCTGTGCCGGGCAGGGAGGACAGACTCCCCTCCCGGCGGGGTCTGGGTCAGCCCCGGAGGCTGGAGTGGCTCCACCTCCCACAGGGCTGAGCGTTTAATCCACAGCACGGGGTCACTGACCACGCAGGCTGGGACGGGGGACGGGCTGGGAGCTCCGCCAGGCCCCTGCCCCCTCGTCCCCCTCGCTCGGCTTCTGCCTGCCCGTGGGGCCCCCAGGAGGACAAGCCCAGGACCGGGCCTCCTGGAGGGAGGAAGAGGGAGGAGGGGATGGGGGCTGGCGGGCAAGTCGGGTTGGGCACCACGGTTCAGCAGAGCAAGCCCCACGGGGTGGGGGAGGGCCGGGGAGGGGGCTCGTCCCTGCGGCGCTGATGGGTGACTCAGCACCCAAGCCACCCCGTCCAGTCAGTGCGTCCCCGTGGCGTCGGCGGCTTTGGGATGCAGCTCCCGTAACCACAGCACAAAGGGTTCTGGGGGCCTCCAGAGCCCTTCCAGGCTTTTAATTAAAGTCTTCATTTTGGGGTCTTTGCAGATTCCACGCAGTTGTAAGAAATAAAGCCCAGAGGTCCCATGCACCCTGTCCCCAGCTTCTGCAGCGACAACATCATGGGAACCCTAGTGCGGACCGGGACCAGGACCGGGACTGGGACCGGGACCGGGACCAGGACATCGATGCTCTCAAGACACGGACCTTTCAGAGCCCCTCGGGGCACCTGCTGCAGCCAGGACCACATCCCTCCGGCGGCCCCCACCTCCTCCAACCCCTGGCAGCCACGAGCCTGCTCTCCGTGTGGTCATTTTGTCATTTCAGGAAGGTCATTTACTTGGCACCACATGTATGCAACCCTTTGAGACCAGCGCGGTTCACCAGTCGGACAGCCACCCAGTGCCCCGCTCTCCGCAGCTGGTCCTTCGCATTGCCGGGTGGTGTCCCGCGGCCTGGACGCACCACAGCCTGTCCCACCGCTTCCCTGTGGCAGGTCGTCTGGGCCGACGCCCACACGGGGGTGTCGCAGATAAAGCTGCTATGAAGGCTGCACACAGGTGCTCTGTGACGTCCTCCAGAAAACTGCCCCGGGGTGCAGCTGCTGGGTCACGCGGTGGTTGCAGCATGTTCAGTTTTTGAGAGGGGCTACACCCCGTTACACCCCTGCACCCCACAATGCTTCCCTGGGTCCCCTGACTGCGACCACCTGGCTGCGGTGACAGCAGGGGGCCCCGGAGGGCGTTGGAGCCGAGTGGGTCTCAGACTGCTGGCCAAAGCCGGGCGGCCACGACGCCACAGCGGGACTGGCGATGGCACGGCCACCTCGGAGTTTCCAGCAGACCGCTGCACGCCCGCCGGGGCAGGCCGGCCCGCCCTTCCTCACGGGGCCTCAGGCGGCACTGGCACCCCTGGGCCTGCTGGCTGGACAGAGCACGGGCCGCTCCAGAGGTCAGGGCGCTGCTCGAAGGGAGAGTTTTCTGGAGGACACTGTCCGGCCTTCCAGCACCAGGCGGATGCACAGACATGGGCCACGGGCAGAATTCTGCAGATTATTCGTGGAAATTCCTTGGGGTGGCATCTCCACAGGGAAACAAAGCCCCGCCCCCCCCCCCCCCCCACGGCCCACCTCACTTCTTTTTCCTGATATTCCCTGGACTCCCTGGTCTTCTCTTCCGCTCTCACGGGGAGCAGGAGCGTCAGCCCTCGGGGGCAGAGGAGTGGCAACAGCTCTGCTGCCCGGGCACACGGCGCTCGGTTTCAGTGCTGACCTGGCCCGGGCTCAGAGCTGGCCCAAGGGCCCGGGAGGAGGCGCACCCGTGTGCAGTGAGACTCAGAGCTGTGTGGACACAGGGAGCCAGAGAAGTGCTGACCGTGGCGGCTGGACGGGCTCCGATCCAGGCAGCGACACCCCGGATAGATGGCCACCCCACCCCAGCTGGCCGCCTCTGCTCTCCGGGGCAGAGAGAGGGGAAGAGGCGGGGGGGGGGGGTGGCGGGGGGGGGGGGGGGAGAATGGCAGGGGAGGGAGCCACCAGCCGGAAAGTCCTCTCTGGGGACCTAGGGGCGCGGGAAGGACCTGCATGTCTCCGGGTGCACCCAGGACCCATGGGACAGCCAGCGCCCGGGAGAAGTCCCTCGGTGCAGGTAGCCCTGGGGGACCCCCAGCTCTGGCTCAGGGACCCAGCCCCTCCGCCTCGGGGTCCCGCCGGGAGCTCTGGGGAGGGCGCTGAGCAGCGAGGGGAGGCAGCAAACGGCGCCCGGCCTGTGGGACCACCCAGCGCCCCACCCTCCTCCCCCTTCCCCACGGTCAGCGGGTCGCCGCTCCGCTCCCCTCCGCCTCTTTAACGGTGGCTGGGGCCTCCCCCGCGCCGGGATTGGATGCGAGAGAACGGGGTGGGCACGGGCGGGGACCCCAGAAGCCCAGGTTCCAGCTCTGGAGGAGAGCGCCCCGCAGTGCAGACCCCGTGGCCGGCGGACAGCGCGGTGGAGGCGGCAGCGCCGCGCGCCAGGATGTTTGACAGCTCGCAGTACCCCTATAACTGCTTCAACTACGACGCCGACGACTACCCCGCGGGCAGCTCCGACGAGGAAAAGCGGCTCACGCGGCCGGCGTACAGGTGACCGCGGGGTCAGGGCACCCTCCGCGGGGCACTCGGGGCGCGGGAACCTGCCTGGGACGGAAGGAGGAAGGGCTTCCCTCTCCCGGGCGGAGCTCCGAGAAGGGACCGCGCACGTTGACAGATGGGGGCGCGGTGGGGGCGCAGGGCGCTGACGACCTGAGAGCCAGAGGCTCTGGGGTCAGGAGGAGGGGAGGAGCAGGGGGCTCCAGGGGCCGCTCCCGGAACAACTCCTGGGCCCTGCTCTCCCCTCCCACGCGCCAGGCGCCGGGTGGTCTGCGCAGGAGTCCCGGGCGCCTGGGAAGGGCTGGAGGGGGGACGCTCGGGGCTCGCTCTGGGCGCTCCGCTCCGCCCCCGCCTGACGCACCCCGGTTCGCAGCTACATCGCGCTGATCGCCATGGCCATTCAGCAGAGCCCCGCGGGCAGGGTGACCCTGTCCGGCATCTACGACTTCATCATGCGCAGGTTCCCCTACTACCGCGCCAACCAGCGCGCCTGGCAGAACTCCATCCGCCACAACCTGTCCCTCAACAGCTGCTTCATCAAAGTGAGCCCCGCCCCCCCCAGCTCGAGCGCCCCCGAGCGTCCCAGGCTTGGGGACACCTGGGTCAAGTCATCTTGCCCCGGGGCGGGGGTGGGGGTGGCAGGAGGAGGAACGGGAAAGGTCAGTCCTAACGAGCTGGGCTTCCCCCAGCTGCTCCGAGAGCAAGGCCACCCGCCCCCGGCCGGGACTCCCCTGTGCCTCATGTGAGCCCCGATGGGGGAGGGGCGTTCGCGGGTGGGCGCAGCCCAGTGCTGAGCCCCCCTCGCCGGTCGCTCGCTCAGGTGCCGAGGACCGAGGGCCAGGGGAAGGGGAAGGGCAACTACTGGACGTTCGCCGGTGGCTGCGAGTCGCTGCTGGACCTCTTTGAAGACGGCAACTACCGGCGGCGCCGGCGCCGGCGCGGAGCCAAGCGTGAGGGGGCGACAGGGGGGTGCACCCAGGGTCCCCTTGGTCCGCAGGAGCAGGCCATTGCCACGGGGTCCCCCGCCCTCCGCCAGGAGCCGCCGCCCCCCGCCAGCCCCGCCGCCCTGGGCAAGGAGCCGCACAAGGACATCAAGTTCAGCATCGACTACATCCTCTCCTCCCCGGACCCCTGTCCTGGGCCCCGGTTGCCGCCCAGTGGGCAGGAGGCCCAGCAGGTGAACCTGCACTTTTGGGCGATGTGAGGGGTGCCGAGGCTGTCTGCTCCTTGAGGGGCCGGCACCCACACGGTCGGGGGTCTCCTGGGCGATTCCAGCCTCGCGTCCGCCCGAGAAGCTGGGTTTGCAGCGCTGGACAAACCTGCAGCTCACGCCCAGTCTGGGACCCGCCTGGCTGGAGGGGAAGCCGGTCTGTGGCCGGCGGCAGCTCGCCCTTTCAGGACGGGGCGCCCGTGCAGGACACCCCACCGGCTGCCTGCCTCACTGGGGGTTTTCGGGGAAGTCCTGCACGGGGACCGAGAGCACAGGGTCATTGTCACCGACAGCCACGCCCTGGAGCCGCCTGTGTGTGCCGGGACAGCTAGGGACACTGGTGGGCCTCTTCCTCGCAGGTGGAAGTGGCCATGAAGTGCCAACGCGGAAGGCAGGTGCCACTCGACCCATGGCTGTTGCCCCCCCAACCCGTTCTGACCGTGCTGCTGTTAGGGGTTGTGTCCGTGGAAATGACAAATACATCTCGTGTTGTTCAGGAAGTCCATGCACTTTTTCCTACAGGGAAGAGGGAAGGAAGAAGGAAGGGTGGGAGGGAGGAAGAAACAGGGCCCAAATTTGGGACAACGTGGAGGCAAAGCTCACCTCGATGCTTCTAAGGGGAGTGTGTGAGCTCCTATCCAAGCAGGTCCCGTGCACCCACCTGGTCACACCCACAGCAGCCGGGGACAAACCCCACCCCCTTGGGAGGTGTGCGTGATTCCGAGCATCGGAGGTGGCACTTCCATTTGTCAATGTAAATTATTTAATTGCCATATAGAGATGGGCATTTTTTAAAAACACAGTTATGCACAGTGAAACTTTTGAAGTCTTATCGTTTTGCATGAGCCCGTCTTTGCAGAATCCATTGCTATCTGTGACTGTGCTGGAGCCTCAGTAAGAATTCCCCCAGTCTGACTGACGAGGTGACTCGGGCTGCCCGGCTTTGTAAAGGGTGAACAGGAGCCCAAAGAGGCTGCTCTCTCCGCGGGGAATGCGTAGTTGCGTTGTCGGACTCTGGAAAACGGGCCGGGCGTGCAGCGAGGCAGGCGGACGGCGCACGCACAGGACCACGCCGGGCGGATGCATTTCTGACTCAGATGACCTTTCCCTGACCCGTGAGCTGCCTCCCTCGCCCTGTAAACAGAGACTCCGCGCGCTCCTTCCACCGTTGGGGAAGAAGAGGAGGCCGGCCCTTAGAAATGCGGTGCCTGCCTGGCCCTCACGGGAGTGCGCACTGGCGATGGCCCACGCCCCTCCCACCTGCGCCCCCGGCCTGACCCAGCTGGCCATCTACAACCTCTGCCTCACACTGCCCTCCCGAGAGCAGGACGAAAGGGGTGCCTCAGCCTGGCGAGTGACAGCTGCCGACTGCTGGGAGTGTGCTGCCCGCCGCGGGTGGCGCTGAACCCCGCCGGGAGCTGTCACTCAGTCCGCACGCTCAGCGGAGGGCTGGCAGCGCCGTGGGCCGGACTGGATGCGGGCGTGTGCGCGGGCAGGCGTGCGCGCGCACGCTGTGACTGTGCGCTGTGTGTCCGTCTGCGTTCCTCCTATTTATTCCCTTTGTCGGTTGTGCTAATGGCAGTGTCTGAAACGAGGCCAGGAACAGTCTGGATGGTGCGCTATTCACAAGTGAGCGGCGTCTAGAGTGTCCGGAGGTCCATTTTTCTGCTCTCAACTGGGCAGATATAACATGCATTTTATCTTTCCGGTCCTTGCTCTTTGCCCGAGTTCCGTTGGCGAGGGAAGCCTGATTGAGAACAGAAAACCCTCTGCCCTGAAGAGACGATCTCTGGGGGCCCCAGCCTGGGAGGGAGGAGCGGTGCGGCTCGCCGGTCCGCCCGCGTTGCCGGGCGGAGCCCACCGGGCTGCCTGTGCGCTGGGGGGCGGCCCCAGCGGCGAGACCGGTGCACTACAAGGTGTAACATTTGTTTTGCAGAGGATATCAATCATGTTTTAAGAGCGAAGGGACATTTCCAATTTGCCAGCGTGTGGTACCCTGCGACTTCGGAAGGGCTCCCAGCCCTTCCCGTGAGTGGCATTTAATACCAAACAACACAGCGGGGTGAGGGCTGGCGCTGACCTATTCAAATGTCGCCGCGGCCACGCCGACTTGCCAGCGCAATTATAATTAAATACTTTATGCCTCCCTTGCAAATCCGCTGATTGATCACCGGTGTGTGCATTGCCGCCCCATCACCCCGAGCAGACGGCTGCCACTCGCGGTTACGGATCACCAGGTTCCATTAACAGAGTCGGGAGGCGCTGCGGAGCCGAGTTAGCGGGGACGCCGGCGAGCGGCTCCCGTGCAGAGCCACCTTCCCGGGCTGGCGGCACCTGGGCCCGGGACGCCTCTCCCGAGCCACCTGGGCACTGTGGGGTGTCCCTGCTCGCAGAGGCTGGCTCAAGCAAGGGGCCTCCTCGGGAGCCGGGGGCAGCTGGAGCCAGGACGGCCCTGACCCCTGCTGGAGAGGGGAGGGGCCCGCCTGTGCAAGGCCAGGGCAGAAGGTGGGAAGTGCGGGCAGGTGTGTGAGTGCAAACCAGCCTTGGGTGGGTCTGCACCTCCCCGGGGGGCCCCTCTCCGTGGGCAGCACCAGGTCGGGCACTTGCCCCCACACGGAGCTGCTGCCCTTGGCCCCCCGTCTCCCCCAGGGCAGCAGAAAGGCCGCCTTTTTCTCCAAACTCCTTCCTCCCTTTGCTGGGCACACTTGGGGGTGTTCGTTCATTCACTCAACAAACACCCGTGAGCCGTGCCGGGTGCTGTGAGCTGGGGCACGGTGCTGGGGCGCAGCCACGAACCGGAGGCATCGACTGTGTTCCTGACGCAGGCAGCGAAGCCACCGCCGGGCACACGCAGACTTGCGAGCCCTCGGGGTGCGCATGACAACCAGCTTGGACTATGCTCGGGCGGGACCCCTTAGGACAGGCAGGGGCAGCGGGCGGAGCCCCTGTGCTGGGCAGGAGCCAGGGCAGGGGCTTGCAGAAGAGACGAGGGCCAACGTGGTGGGCCGGAGGTGCCGGAAGGGAGAAGTGCACCAGAGGGCCCCAGGCTGCCCTCCTGGCCCCCCAGTCCAGGCCAAAGTCCCCTTTTCTTTCACTGTTGAAGTGCCTGTGTGTCACTTTGCCCAGAACGCCTGACGGACAACCACCTCCCGCATTCCGAGCAGTTATCTCGGTTAATGTGGCCTCCAAACCGGCTGACTTACCGAGCACACGCCCACCACAGCCTCTGCTCTTGTCCCCAAGCCTTCTTAGCAGACCTGTCCTATGCTGGACCTGGCACACGGAGTTCAGGGACCCAGGGCCCAGGTGCAGGTGCTGAGGGTGGCCTGGAGCGACCACCCTTGTCTCCCCAGAGCCAAAGTCCTCGCCAGGGCCCTCTAGGAGGTCCTGAAATGTGGGTGCTTCTCCACAGCATCTCCCTGACTTCCTCCTGGGGCTCTAGCAGCGCTGTGAGTGGGGGATGGGCAGACACCCAGCGCCCCCTCACGGAAAAGGACCGAGGCTCCCAGGGCCTGTCGGAGCAGACGGGGGTCCTCGGCCGCCCCCCAGTTCCCAGTGCCTGGCTGAGGGTGGAGTAATCAGACTCCTGGGACTCTCTGCCCACTGGCTGTGGCCACCGTTCGACCCCTGAGTGTCGGGGACCTTGAACCCTGGAATGAAGTGAGGGTGTGGACCTCTGGCCACACCTTGGGGGGTCCACACTGCCCCCCACAGGATCAGCGTAGAGAGCAGCCCTCACCTGACTATTTGGAGGGGAACCAGAATGGGGAAGCGCAGCCTATCACCTGCAGCTTGATCCTGTCCCGGCCGCAGGAACAACCCATAAGCACGTGCGGAATCCCGTGTGTGTGTGTCCAGTGGAAAAGGCCGACCTCGCGGCACACAAATGGGCCTGGTCCCGGCTGTGCCGGAGAAACTGGTTCCTCAGAACCGCAGGTGCCGCTCACCAGGCTGCCGCCAGCACCAACGCCCACCCCCCATGCTTCTGCGAGATCAGACTCAGCCGGTTCCAGGCGACGAGGGCCGGGGTCCAAGCCAGAGGAGCCTGCACGCAGCTGCCGCCTGCACTGCGGGCTCCTCCCCACCAGCAGCCGTGCGGCTGCGCCGTGCTACAAAGAAAAGGGACCCCGGCGGGAGCTCTGGAACTTTGCTCCCCTCCCCCGGCGGTGTGTGCGGGATGTGGTGCCGCGAGGGGGCCGCAGGGGACGGCGAACCTCCCACAACTCGCCCGGGAGGGGACGGCCTGCCGCTGGGCCCGTCCCCTCGCACGTGCCGCCCCAGGGTGCTGTGCTCACAGCAGCCATTTTTACACCCGCTGGCTCAGCACGCCCACCCGTACCCGTGGGACCCTCGGGGCCGGCTGGCGCCCTCCACGCCCAGAATCCACCACAGCGGCTGGTGCTCGGCGCCCGAGCCCACCCTCAAGTCCAGCCGGCTCCGGCTCCGGGGCTCCCGGCTGATGGTCGAGAAAGCGCACCGTGTCTCCAGTGCACAGGAGACCACGCCTTCCTTCCCGAGTTTGGGGCAGGAAGGAAACAGCTGGGACCTGCTCTGTCTTAACACGCTCCCGGGGGGGCCCTGGGTCCAGATGGCAAGCGGTGTTGGCCTGCGTTCCTGCGACCCCTTGTTCAGTGTCTCCGCCCCTTAAAATGGACGTGGGGCGTGCCCCAGACCCCGTGCCCCGGGCCGTCTCAGCACCTGAGCGCCTCGGCAGACACGGCCGGGCCCCGAGGGCCACTCGTCTGTGCCCCCCTGACGGGGGCACGTGCTTTGGGCCACCAGGCCCAGGAAGGGCAAACAAGGAGCTCTGTTCCCCAGCAAGGCACCTGGGGGGCAAGACCTAGGGCTCCCCCCACTCGGGGGCTGCTGTGCTTGGGGTGGGGAACAGCTGTGGCCTCCCCAAGGACACAGGTCCAGGCCAGTGCGCCCTGTCAGTGAGGCCTCTGGGGAAGTGTCTGCCCAGCACCAGCCCATCCTGGTGCACTCTGTCCTTGGGGGTCCCTGGCACGGCCACCTCAGGGGGCAGCTGCGCCCGAGCAGAGACAAGGGCGCTCTGAGGGCGGGGCGGGGCCTCATCCCCCGAAGGCGTCGCCCTGTCCTGGGCCTGCGGCTGACCCTGCACACAGGCAGGGTGAGTGTGTCCCGGGCGCATCCCTGCCTCCCAAGAAGCCTGGGGCCCCAGAGCCGGGTGTCCCACGTGACACAGGGCCCTGTGCATTTGCAGTTCCTCAAAAGATCGGAACGGTTTTCCCTGTTTTCTGTTGAGGTCACTGACCGGGCCGGGGGTCGGCCAGGAGACTGGCTGAGGGGCCTCGGTCTGCACAGAGGGCACAGTGAGGGGGGCACAGGGCTCACGGCATCCCCACAGGGGGTGGCCTGGCCCCAGGAGCCCAGCCCCTGAGCTGGCCACACCCTCCCTGCCTGGGAGCCACCCTGTCAGGCCCAGTGCTCTAGGCCCCCACTTCCAGCCCTCACACCGGCTCTGTGGGAAAGGCTGGACAAGGGATGGTCACACGTGTGCGTCACCTGACCTCAACGCAAACCTCTTTCCCAGCCTTTTCTGTGTCAAGAAACGTGTGCAAAGAAGAGCACCTGTGAGCTCGCAGGTGGACCGTCTCCTGGGGCAGGTGGCGGTGGGGGTCTCGGGCTCCCAATGGGGAGCCCCGTTCCCAGGAGGGCTCAGGGGGCTCAGCCAGAAGGGCTCTCCGAGCAGTGGCCACAGCCGCTGAGGGACGCGCCCAGCCCGCAGTGCGGAGAGGTTAGTCCATAAATCAAAGGGAAATGGCAGGTGCCTTTGAACGCCGACCAGGAGGCGATCTGGGGCAGGGCCCTGCCAGTCCTCCTGCACAAGTGTCTCGTTCTAACAGCGATGGACAGTGTCCCCGTGGGTCCAGCCCCTGAGGGGGGAGGGCCCGTGTTCTGCTCCCGCCCGGAGCCCCGGGGGCCTGGGAACCCCGAGACTGCCAGTGGCCATCCAGGGTAAAGGCCAGTGAGTTTCGCTCTGTCCGAGTAGTAACAGGGGCGTGGGCTCAGAGAGCAGAACTGGGCCTAGAAGTCCGAGTTCCTCGGCTGAAGACGCAAAGCCGGGAGCCAAGCTGGCAGCTGCAGCGGCTCCAGGCCCCTGGCCCTGCCGAGCGCTGACGTCACGGCCTCTGCCTGTGGGGCAGCCAGGAGAGAAGGCACGGAGCAGCTTTCCACCACACCAGGGCACCGTGCCCTCGTTGGGGCTGTGAGGGGTCCAGAGCGGGTCGGGGGGACCCTGCCTTCTGCCGAGCACAGTGGCCGGAGCCTGCCCCCAGGGCAAGTGCAGGACAATCCCGGGTCGGCCAGAGCCGACGCCGCCCCCGCCCGGGGCGTGGAGCTGGCGGTCACGCAGTGTGGGGGGGGCACTGGGGTGCTGTGTGCGGACTGGGGGCGCCCGTCAGGTGTCTGGTGATGGACTACGCTGCCCACACAGCAAAGGACTGGCCTCGGCCTCGTCCTCGGAAAACCAGCACGCCCTGCCGAGAGGCTCCGCCCCCAAACTGTGGGTGCAGGAGCTGCCGCTGGGCTTCGCTCCCAGGGCATCCTCACAGCTGGGCCCTGAGGACTGCTCCTCCGTGAGCACGTTTTCTGCGGGGCTGAGACAGAGAGCGCCACCCCGGTCTCACCACCCCGCCTCCCGCCGTCCCTCCTGTCGTCCCTCACAGTAACTACTCCCCAGGCCTGGGCTCCCTCCCTCCCCCTGGGGTCAAGTCCCTCCTCCCTGCGTTGCATCCCAGGAGCTCTTTCTGCCCATGGTCATTGCTCGGTCTCTGCTGGAGACGCCCACCCGCCTGCCCGCCCTCCCTCCTGCACACAAAGGCTCGTGGTAGCGTTAGTCACAACAGCCGAGACGTGGAAGCAACCGGAATGCCCACTGTGGAGAGGCTGGGGTGAGCACGGCACGCCACGTCCCCATGTGGAGGAGGAGGGGCATGACTCAGCCGGGGAAAGCGATGCCGACCCACACTGCGGCGCGGCCGAGCCTGGGGGGCCCGCTCTGTGAGCGCGGCCAGGTGGTGCGACACCTCCTGCGTGGGGTGTCCAGACCAGCGAGTCCCCAGAGACAGGAAGCGGACGACTGGGGGCTGAGGGCGGTGGGAGCAGGCCACGGGGGCTGACCCCCCGTGGGAAGGGGCTTCTCAAGACGGTGGAAATGTCCTGGAATGGGACAGTGGTGACGGCTGTTGGACACTGTGAATGCACTAGAAACCATGGAACTGTGGACAGTATCTCACTTGCAAACCGCACGCTCGCCCAGGCAGGCCTGGGAGGCACCCGCCGCAGAAGCCGAGCGGGTCGGCCCCGGGTGCAGCCTCCCTCCGTCTGAGCCTGGCCGACGGGCCCGGCTCACAGGCTGCTTGCCAGCCCAGCGAGATAAGGCCGGGAACACCCTGCTCATTGCGCTAAGTGACCGAGATAGCGCGTGCAATGCGACACAAAGCTCAGCAAGTGGGGCCATGTAAAAACGTCACCTGGCCCCGTTCCCATCACACCTGTGTGTGGTTTGGACCCGACACCTGGCAGTTGGCCTTGATCCTACCTGCCTTCAGCCCCAGGGCCACTCCTTCCTCCAGCCCTTCCCTGCCCTCCATCCAGTTGTCACGCGGCTCACCTGAAGGCAGTGAGAGTCCCACCTGCCTCCCGCCCCCTCCTGCCATTTTCCGGCCCGCAGCACAGTGGGGCTCAGGGAACGACACCAACGCCCCCCTTCCCTGCTCCCTCCACCTTCCTCAGGCTTCTCAGGCACCTAGTGTGAAGCTCACCTCTGCGCGGCACCCCGAGGTGGGGTCTGCTCCCCTCATCCCACCTTCTCCAAACTCCCTCCCAACTTTTTGGGCTCCAGCCACACAGGCCCCCTGGCTGCTCCTGCCCCAGGGCCTTTGGGAATGCGCTCCATTCCCGTCTCCATCCACATCTCCAGTCGAGCGCCCCCGCGTCCCAGCCAGCAGCCCCTCGGCCACAACCCCATCACTGTCTCAGCGTGCCCCTGGCTTCTGCGCTCTGCCCACGCCCCCGCCCCCCGCCGCACCTGCAGGTGAGGCCCAGAGGGCGCACGCACACGCCGTCCCACCAGGTGGCAGCAGAACGCCGGGCTTGGGCGGCCAGGCCGCGCTGGGAGGGGAGGCTCAGGCCCCGCCCCGCGGCCCAGGCCCCGCCCCCACCTACTGACCGGCGCCCCGCTTTGGGGTCCAGGGGCTTCCAGGCATCACCCTGAAATGGAATCGATGCGGTGGATGCTGGAGCCGGGACGGGCAGCGGGCGGCAGGCGGGTCTCTGCCAGGATAGCGGCCTTCTCACCGGCCAGGCCTATTCTGAGCACCTGACAGTCGGTCACCTAGTGGTCGCTGGACTGCCCGGGTCACCTGGGACGACACCTGGGCACAGACGGAGGAAGGGATCCGAGGGTGGGCTGGCGGCGGCTGGCCCCGGCAGGGATCCATAGGGCGACTGGCCCCCCACCCGTGGACACACCCAGGGGCCACTGCAGGCCACCCTCTTGGGCACAGGCCCGCCTCGGCCTGAGCTGAGACGGATGACCCCCCCCCCGGCTCTGACACCACCTCGGCCCCTCGTGCGTGGGTTCTCGTCCACCTGCCCAGCTCCTCCCCCTTCTGCCCACCCCCTCCCTGTGATCCGGGGGGCGGCCTGGAGTACAGCTGTCTGCGGCACCGGAGGGGACGGGCCCTGACAAGCAGACACAGGTGTCTGACCCCGGCGCAGCTCCTGCTGGCCCCCACACGCCCCCTTCCGTGCAAACACCTTTCAGGTCTCTGGGTGAATGCGAGCTCAGTCCTGGAGGCACACCCAGCCTGTCTGAGGAGGGGTCTCGCTCAGACCCCCTGCCAGGGCCCTGGGAAAGTCCGAAACCGGTCCCCCAGGTGCTCCTCTGAGGGGTCCACAGCGACACACCAGCCTCACGTGCTGGGGGGAGGCCCTGGCCGCCCTGTTCCAGCCCCTCCCCAGGCTGCACCCACCCCGACCCGCTGTCCGTGGGGTTCCCAAGCTTCCCAGCCCTCCCCTCCCTCGCATAACCAAAGGGGTACTGAAGGCTCACTTCTAAGTGGTAACACCATGACTATCTCACAAAGGAAACGTATCAAAGGTTTTACTGAACTTGCTCCTTAATGAGGGAACCGGGAACGTGCTACAACCAGCTCGCGGGAGAATCCAAGCGCACGCGCGCTGGCGCAGGAAGCCAGGGGCGCTTGGGCGAACCGGCACGTGCTGCGGAGCAGGTCCGCCCACCGGCGCCCCAGCTCCATCCGCGGATGGACTGACCGGATCTCCGCGGCTCAGACCGTGTGTCATTGTCTGGTCTCTGCAAAGAGCTCACGTGAAAGGCGCAGGTAACCCAGACGGTCGTGCTAGACAGAGCCTACTTCAAAGTCAGCGAGACCCCTCCTTGCCCCCACGGCCCGCCCCCTGGAAGCGGCCTCCCCACCGCTGCTCTCCGTCGCACGCACAGCTGTCTGGGTCTCCTTCCTGGGAGCAGCCGCTTCCTGTGCTGAGTGGCAGATCCCCGGGGTCAGGGCCTGGCTTGGCCATTGGCTAGCTGTGTGACCCGAAAGCCCACCCCTGCCTCGCTCTCCACGTCTGCGAAGTGGGCCTGGCAGCCTCCGGGGCCTCAGGGCTGGGAGCTGGTGGTTCCTACTCTGTATCGGGCAGCTTGATTGGCTCTTCTGATTCCTGCAGCCCAGCGCCTCCCCGCCGGTGTGCTTCCCCTCCTCTGTGGACCTTCCAGCCGGTCTTCCCGCCCCCAGCCCCCTCCCACGCTCCGGGCCTGGGTGGTCCCTGCCTGCTGCGCCCTGCCCACCAGCCAGCTGGCCCTCACCACATGCCCCTGAGGGCCTCCCAGGGTGCCCACCGCCCAGAAACAAGGCCTGCTCTGGGGGCGGGTCACACGGCAACTTTGTGTAGGACAGCAGCTGGGCTGCAAGGCAGGCCACGGGGGCCTTCCCCTGCTTCAGGGGCTGGTGTTTTTTCCGTGTTTATTTTCTCCATTCCAACCCAGCAGAGTGTGCAGGCTGACACCTCCACCTCTCGGGGGAGTCAAGCAGGTCTCCGGACTGCAGGTCTCCGGACTGCAGGTCTGGGGAAAAAACCTCAGCAGGCCCCAGAGCTGCCTGACTCCCAGTCGTCAAGGCGTGCCGGACTGGGCTTGTGTCCTGTGCCTTTAAAACGCCCTGAGATGCACCTCATGACTCTGGAAGGTGCCGTTGGCCTGTGATTACAAAGTAGCCCTTATTAAAAATCGTGCAGACTCCCACATTAAACAAAATTAATCAGTAACTAGCTGTAATGTTATGAGGTCATTTCCCAACCCAGTAACTCGGGGGCAGCCCTATCTGATTGGCCGGCACGAGGCCTCAGGGAGACTGCGGTTGTCTGTGAGCCGTGGGCTCTGCACAGGTGCTTTGTCTGTGGCTGGGCTGCCTGCGGGCCTCGCCTGGGGCCTGCACCCTGGGGCCTCTGCCCCCACTGGGCACTGCCTGGCCTCCACGGCCACACCAGGTGGCCCGTCGCCCTTCTCCCCGACAGCCGCCATCCGTGACTCCTCTGACTGGAGGACTGCAGGAAGGTGGCGTCAGGGCTGGGCTGTGGGCCGGCGGCACAAACGCTGCTGTGGTCCGAGCCTCAGTGGTCAGAGAAGGCAGCTGGCCACACCCTAGTCCTCTGGGGACAGACACTCGCAGCCCCAAGCTGCTGTGCTGGTGTCTGGGTGCCCAGGGCCGCCATGCTGTGAGGAAGCCCGAGCCGGCCCACACAGGAGGCCATGTGGAGAAGCTGCCAGAGCACAGAGTGAGAGAGAGCGAGAGAGAGAGAGAGAGAGAGAGAGAGGGAGAGCGAGAGCGAGAAACGCTGCCCTGCCCCCAGCTACAGCAGCTGCCCCGGGCGGGTCTGACCTGAGCGCCTGGGCACTCCCGACGGACGGCTCTGTGCCGGCCCTGGGAGGACCCTGGTCGCTTTGAGCGGTGGGGGTGGGGCGCCTTGTCACTCAGCAGCAGCCACCAGCGCAGGGGCCACAGTCGTCCCCGGGCCCCTCGTCCTGCAGCCCAGAGCCTCGGTCCGCCCTGTCCCCCCACTTTTTAAACTCAAACCTCCTGCCCTGGCCGGCGTGGCCCCAGAGCTCGGCCCCACGGACCGGAAGGTCCCAGGTCTGATCCCCCGTCAGGGCACACACCCAGGCTTCCAGTTCAGCCCCAGCCGGGCTGCGTACGAGAGGCAGCCCCTCGACGGACGCTTCTCTCCCTGTCTCCACGAGCAACGAGAGCCTGTCCTCGGGTGAGGGCAGAAATGGGTAAACACAGGAAACCCCTTTCTCGGAACATTTTGGACCTGCAGAGCCGCTGTGAAGCCAGCTGCCCCGCAGAGGCCCCCGAGCACCCTGTTCCCGGCCCCCCTCGAGCGCCGAGGGTCACGGACGGTGGACTCGGCGGCGCCCGGCCGTCGCCCAGCGGGTTTCACACTTCCCCATGGGGCTCCTCATGGTTTCCCAACTCGCCTGGGAGTTTGAGTCACATGACCGTGTCACCTGTTAATGAATGATTGCATCGCCTTTTTTAAGTGCGTGCCAATCCTACCGAGGCCCAGAGGTGGGCCCCGACCCATGCCCACGACTCGGGGTCCGGGACCCGTGAGTCCCCGTCTGGGACACGTCACGCAGACAGCGCCGAGGCCAGGTGCGCCTCGGGTGTGTTTGGAGCCCCCCCCCCGGCCCGGCCAGAGGCCTCCGCCCGCCCAGCCCCCGCTGGGCCGGGACGGCGGTCACCGGGCCTGAGGGCGGGCTGTGCTTGCCTCCTGGCCTCTGACGAGGGTGCCTGCTGCCGCTGGTGGGAGCTTCCCGGGAAAATGCTCTCCGAGGGGTGAAACCAGGCGCTCCCTGGCGAGATGCCACCCCAGCCCTGACCTTGGACGGCCGTCTCCCGGGCCACAGCCCAGGGGCAGGGGCGAAGGAGCCCAACTCTGCAGGAAGACACCGGGTCTCCCGGGCCCAAGCGCCCAGCCTGGCCTCGAACCGCCGTGGACGAAGGGAGGAGGGCTGCGGGCCCGGCTGCGGGGTGCAGGGCGAGGGTCCGGGAGACGCCAGGCCCACCCGCCCCGCCTGCCCGGAAGGCTGCGCCGTTCCCTGGGGGGTGCGCATCCCCCCACAGGGCACCTTCCTCTACTTCTCCCGAGGGTGCCACAAGGCCAGCGCCAGCCCCTCGGCTGCCCACCCCGCCTCCAGCCCCCGACCTTGTCTGACGCGCTCCGTCAGGAGGATTGCTCCGAAGGAGTCCCTGGGGCCCCCACACAACAGCAGTGAGGTCCAGGGCTCGTCCTGGCTCCCTGTCTACTCCAGCCTCGGGAGGCACCCCCACGAGGCCAGAAGCCCCTGACCGTCTTGCAGAGGGAGCTCAGGGAGTGCAAGGACCCCCAAAAGGGAGCGATGGGTCCACCTGGCCCCTCCCGCTGCCGCCCACCCTCCCAGGTGGGACCGTGTTGTGATGAGCCCCCGGTCCAGCGGGCGTGCCTGGGCCCGGGCCGGCTGCCCCTCCCGCCAGCCTCCTGAAAGGCCTTTTCATCCCCGTGTGGACACCACCACTGGCCGCATCAAAGGCCGTCTATGGAAAGTCATGTTTTTGCCCAAACCAGAAAAGTTCAGGCTTGGAGCACAAACATTCAGCTCATTATTTAGAAATAACAAGTCCTCCGGGTCCTGGTATCAGATCAAAGCCCAGAAACTAAGCTCCCCAGAAGAGGAGGCGGCCTGGGACCAGCAGATCTGTGTGTGCTGGCGTTTCTTCATGCGGCAGCTAAAAAAGGGACTCGGAATCTGCCTGGCGGTTTGGAAGTCTGGTGGGGGTTTGGGAGCCACGAGCAGGCAGCCGGCTCCCCAGGCGCCCGGGCGCGGAGGCGGAAAATATTTGGTTGACATGACAATGGAGACCGCCGGCGCTCACGAGCCCGATTCTCCAGGAAATCCTGTCCCCCTCCCAGCCCGGCGCACACGCACGTGCGCACAGGTGTCCCGCCCCAGGGGGGTCCCAGGCACACGTGTGTGCACGCAGGTCCTCCGGCCAGATGCACACACAGGTGCACTCACTCCCACTCTCACACACAGACTCACACTCGCACACGCAGGCAGCAGGGAGATGTGTCAGGAGGCACAGCTCTGCTCTCTCACCTGGGTTCCCGGGAGGACGTCTCAGGAAGGGGGAGAGGGTGGGTGCCTCCCTGGGTGACCGCCGGGGCCGCGGGCACCGCCGGTGAGGCGGACGACACGCTGGTCGCGCCGGGTGCCCAAGGGACCGAGCATCGGCCACTCACTGCCTCCGCCTTTCCCTGTCGGTCCAGGGCCCCGGGCCAGCTGACCCCAGGGGACAGGGCTTGCCCACCGAGGCGGGCTTGCTGGAGGGACGCGGTGTCCAGCGAAAGTGTGCGGAGAGGCCGACGCCCCTTCCACGTCCTCCCAGAATGCCCCTCTCTAAGCTTAGCGCCAAACGGAGCAAATAAAAGGCAAGAAACGGGAAACAGCTGGAAACACTGACAGAGCGACTCTCCGCTTTCCTCAAAAAGTGATAAAAATAGTGTCACAGACGAGTTCGTTTTCTAGGCAACGTCATTTCAGGCCGCGTGTATTAATGGCACGAGAATTAGTGCAAATTGAGTAATTAGCCGGAGCTGGCAGGGGAGCTGACAGGCGCCGGCAGACGCGAGACTCAGCGCCCGGGCTTCCCAGACTCCACGCCGGGCGCGGGGGCTGGCTGCCCGCGCCCCGGGAGAGGCCAGGGCGGCAGGGCAGGCCAGGGCCCTCCCCCGGACAGTCGAGGGCCAGAGCCGCCCACTGCCCCAGGGGGGTTCCCGGTGTGCCAACTGCACGGCGGGGGGTGGGAGGGGGCTCCGTGTTTCCCGAAGGTGCCTTCCAGCCCCCAGACTGCGCAGCTCCTGCCGCGGCAGCCCGAGCAGACACAGGCTGTCCACGCGGAGGGGCAGGGTGGCCTGCGTGCTCCGGGCGTCCGGTCTGGGGAGCCTCCACACTCACACTCTCGAGTGTGTCCGCCTGTGCAGGGAACAGGCCGCCGCCCCACCCAAGGGTCTGCAGGAGCCACCTGCTTAACCCGTGGGACCCAGCCGGCGAGGCAGCTGCTCTCACGTGTGACCCTGCCCCTCTGGCCTGTCCCTCCAGCTCCAGAGGGCAGCTCATCGCTCTGTCATCTCCTGACGCCTCGGACTCTTTGCATGAAGCCTGAGCTCAGAAATGACCACCCACCATCGTCTTCCTCAGCGTGGGTACTCAGAGAGGGTCCTGGGCCGGCGCTTTGCCGCCCAGGAGCTCGGGGGACACAGAGCCCCAGGCTTCCCCTGACTCCCGACTCCAGCGTGGCGTTGGAACTAGACCCCGGGCTCTCCCTGCGTGTGCCAAGTTCGAGAGGCATGGGCCCAGAGCTGCAAGGAGGCGGCACAGGGCCCGGCGTGCGGGCTGGGGAGCCATCATCTGCACCCCCAGATCCTCCATGGGCCCATTCCCACGGCCCTTGCTCAGTCCGGTGACTCCCCTTTGACCCCCCGCTGTTTTCTCCAGGAAGCTGTGGCTGCCCAGCGGGGCCAGCATCCTGCAGCCGCCGGCGTTATCACCCACATCCTGCCCAGAGGGCTGGGAGCCGCCACCTGTGGGGCCGCCTGAGGCCCGCAGCCTCTCCCTGCCCTGCCGGGACCAGCTCTGGGGGCTGCTCAGCGCGAGGCTCTCTCTGGGCGGCCAGGCCCTCCTGGACTAGCGGGCAGGGGTTCAGGCCCCTGTCCGAGCCCGGCCCGGCCCCGGCTGCCCAGCAGCTAGGCCCCTCGGACACCCAGCCGTGGGCCTGAATGCCGGCCTTGTCTCCTGGCCTCCTCCCGGCCTCCACCGCTGCCAGCCTGCTATTGACTCAAGATAAGTTCCCGAGGCCCAGGGCAGCTCTGTTTGGTCCGGTGTCTGCCGGCCAGGCCAGGCCGGGGCCCAGCTCCGCACACACCCTGCCGGCCGCGAGCTTTGTCCTCACCCCCGGGGCCCTATCGGCTTCCCTCCGCGGTGCCCGTGCGTGCGGACGGTCACATGTGGCCGCGGCTCTGCCCCGAAACAGGTGCCGGTGACATCACCCCTGGCAGAGAGCACTGAAGTCTCCCGACTTCCACCAATATTTGGGTTTCCAGCCCCACGAGGCGTCTGGTCACACCTCCGGCGACACCTGCCAAGTTCTGGCCCCTCTGCTCCGGCTCAGGCGGCGGGCGGGTGGGGGCTGGGGCTGCTCCGCTCAGGGGCTTCCCCTCCGGGCCCTGGGCCCTGGGCCGGCAGGGGCTTGAGCTGCGGTCCCCAGACCTCGTCCCGCACGGGCTGCAAACGGGCCCCCCGAGGAAGAAGGGGGTGGGTGGTTCGTCCCAGAAAGTTCCCTTTGGAAGACAAAGAGCGAACTCTGTGGTCCACCTGCACAAGACCACATCCCCAGGTTCAAGTGCTGCCGGACCAGGCAAGTGGAGGCCCTGGGCCAGCAGCACCGGGCTGGCCGTGAGGACAGACGGACAGACGGGCATCGTCCTGTGCCCAGTCGGAAGCCGGGCGGGCCGACGGACGAAGGGGCCTCGGAGCCCCCGCACCTGCGCCCCGAGCGAGGCCGAGCTGTGCAGGTGTGCCCACGGTGTGCCCGCAGGGAGGAGGGAGTCCCCCGCCCGCCCCGGGGGGGCCCCAGACTCCTGGGAGACTCCCCCACCGAGTCTGAGGTTCTGTTGACACACGGAGAACAAGAGATAAACCCCACCTAATGTCAGAACAAACAGAGCTGGGACCAGAGAGGCCGGGAGAGATAAGACAGGCATTTGCGGGAGCTGCGAGGGGGAGGGGAGGACCCCAGCACCCCCAGCCGCCCCACCCCGGCCCGGGAGAAACAAAGAGCTGGGGCGGTGGCATCGGTCATTCCTGGTGGGCCAGGGGGAGGCCAGCCCCGCCGGGAGGGAGGCCAGGCCCGGCCCCAGACCGGCCCGGCCCGGCTTCACAGGGTGTGTCTCCCCGGGGTGACAGGAGCACCAGCACCGGCCCCAGGGGCCCCGACAGACCCTGTCCCTGCTCTCCAGGCCTGTGGTCTCGGGACAGTCACTCAGAGGGCCGCGCAAGTGGCAGACAAGGACAGAGGGTGGTGGGCAGGGCCCTGGGTCTCGCGTGGACGGGGGCTGGGGTGGTGGGCGCGGCCCAGGCTCCTGAGAGAACATCTCCAGGCCAGGGGGTGGTGAGCGAGACCCCAGCCCTCCCGCGGGAGACCGCACCCTCCACGACCCACTGCACGCAAGCGCTGCTGCGCCCCCCACCCCTCCCGCCGCTGACAGAGCGGGTGGCTGAGAGCAGGGTCTTTCCAACCTCCAGAAGGGACCCCCGGTGGCCCCCAGGCCCCAGCTGAGAGCACAGCCTGGCTTGAGGCTGCACATGAAGCGGAAGGCACTCGGGGGTCAGTCCTCAGAGCCCAGACCCATCTAGCCTGCGCCCACAGAAACCAGGCCCTCGGGGTGGGGGGGGACTGGCTGGCTGGCTGGCTGGGCGCCCCCAAGAGAGAGAAAAGGAAACTGTCCGAGGATGCCTCCCGGGGGCGGGGGAGACTGGCCCTGGCCCTGCTGTGAGGTCCTCGGGGACCCCCCGGAGCCCTGAGGGCAGGCGGCCCCCTGGGACCGGCTGAGCCGCCACCCAGAGGCCCTGGGGGGAGGGGCCGGAAGCCCGGGGCAGCCGACTGCGCCCAGCACCAGGTTCCTCACAGGTGTGGTACCTGTGCCCCACGCCAATTAAATGACGTTATTGCGATATTATACAATGCACGCCGGTGTGATTGCATTACATAACAGGTCAGTACGATTACGTTATATAATATAGAATCACACGATTGTGTTTTATGTTAATATCGAAACGGCGATTTTAAGTGAGATGGACAGATTCCTGGGAAGAAAGCCACTCCCCGGCTGGTGCCCCGGGACACCACGGAGGGTGTGGAAATCGGGCCGTCGACAGGGAGGGCCGGCTGGGGCCCGGGTCAGCCCCGTCCTCGACCCCACGGGCCCGGCTCCTTCGTGGGTGGGGGGAGGCAGGCCCCAGGGGAGAGCCAGAGCTCAGCCAGCCCTGAGCGCCGGGGCAGGTGTGCACGGTGTGACCTCGGCGTGGGTGTGCGTGGGGAGCGCGCAGGCCGGTGGACCCCAGCGACACGTGAGCGCAGAATATTTCACTACAACCTTGCTTTCACCGATTAATGGTTAACAAAAAAGTGTTTTCCAGAGCTAACGCCCTTAATCCAATATTAATCCTGGGCCCATTGTTTAACCTTGAAAGCAAACAGTGTCTAATTAACTTTTTTTTTCATTTTACTGACATTATATTCGTAGAAATTATTTCTCTTCCATTTCAATTTCACGAGAAAATTACGTTTCGCTCACTGTCCTGGGCTCAGGCCAGGTTTCACGACTGTGGCTTCTCACGAGGGGCCCTGGGGGGCCAGGACGCAGGAACCCGCATCCGCCAGGGTGAGGCGCCGAGGGGTCGGCAGGCCACTCGCAGGCCCCTGCCTCGCCCCCGCCCAGCGACACAGACGCCGGCATCTCCTTTTTCTGGGTCGGATTTTGCACAGTTCTCTCACCTTAGCGCCCAAAGCACAGCCGACTGTGGCCACTTCAGTCACGTGGGTTGTATTCTGTGTGGGTGACCTGTACTGTTCTTGCCTGTCGGGGGATTACACGGAAGAGAGATGGCTTCTGGGGGTTTTCCTGCTGTTTTGTCCTGCTCACGTGTCCTGGCAGTCCGGGGGTCTTGGGCCCACCCACACCCTTCCCTGTACTCACCGGGCACGCTGGGGCCCCTTCAGGTCCCTAGGGCGGGGTGGGTGCAGCGGGGTGGCCACACAGGTCCAGAGCTGTGCCTTCCCTGCAGGGCACAGCTGCACCCCCAGCTCTCCCGGCCGCCTTTTCACTGAGCCCCTGGCCCCTTGCGGACGGGACCTGGGGCTGCCCGAGTGGCTGTCAGAGGTCAGGGCTCTCGGGGGCGGGGGAGGGAGGGAGGCAGGAAGGGTGACTCGGGGCCGAGGGCTCCAGCTGGCAGCTGTGGGACCCCGGCTGGGTGGGGGGCACAGGAGAAGGGGGGCTGGCAGCCCCATCCCCGCCCCGAATGGAACCCACTCTTCTCTGTCTTAAAGTCCGGTTCTCTAAACCTGGGGGCTAGAGTGTGCCCACGGCAGAGCGGACTTGGCCGTGCGTGTGGAGTGTGTGCGACCCACGTGCGGGGGACCCGAGTCTGCCCCCGGGTGAAGAGGTGGCAGCGGCCTGTGCCCTCTCCCGCCCCCCACTCCTGCGCTGTGTTAGCTCCGCCATTCCCCAGCCCCTAGGGAACAAAGCCTTCCCCCACCCGGGGGCTGGGTGTCCCTCGTGGGTGCCAAAGCCACAGGCTCCTGGCCGCACACACGGCAGAACCAGCAGCCCCACACGCGTCCCGAGCCCACCGAGCGGGTGGAGCCGCCGGGTCTGGGGACTCGCGCTGGGCCTCTCTGAAACGTGGGCAGCAAGGGGCCGCCGCCTGGCAGGAGGGCGGGGTCCGGCGCCCTGGCCAGCCAGCGGTGCAGCCGGCCTGCCCAGCCTCTGGCCGGCCTGCCGGTGAGTAACCGCCGGCCATTGTGCCCAGAGCAGCTCTTCCTGGTTACTAACGAGGCCGGTCGCCTCTGGTTTCCTCTGTGTGAGGTCACCGGCCGGTGTCCACGCCCGGCTGTCCTGTCGTCCTGCCGGGGGCTGCTTCCAGCCTGGACCTCCCGTTCCGGGTGCACGTGCCCGTCTGCTCCGAGGTTCGTCTCCGCTCGCCTTTCATGGTGCCCCGCAGTGCGGCGGGACTCCTTAACTCCACGACGTTGGACTCTACCCGCCTTCGCCCTCATGACGATGGCCCTGGCGGCCCCAGAAGTGCCCCGGGGAGCTGAGAGGGTCCCGTGGCACAGGCCGGCCGCAGGTGCGGGGTCCCACGAGTGTCCTCACAGGGCGGTCACAGCCCAGGCCAGGGCCTAGCAGAGGAGCGGCTTTGGAGAGCATGTCATTGCGAAGGCAGGGAAACTGAGGCCCGGAGAGGGAGAGGGCCACCCTCAGAGCCGGGCCGGGCATCCTGGCACGGTCCTCCTTCCATCCGTCCTGGAGAGAAGGTCCCCAGGGCTGCGGGGCTGGCCCACTGGGAGAGGGCGACAGTGAGTGTCCCGCACCCCCACAGCCAGAGCAGAGCAGCCACGTGGGGACCGCCGGGCCCACCTGGGCCCGCTCAGTGGGCCCCTCCCTCTGCACGGGGCCCGGGGCTGCCTCTCCCGAGCCCCGTAGGGCGTCCAGAGCCACCCCGTCCGAGAACGGTTTCCCCGCAGGGCCCAGTTTCTTGTGTGTTTGCCAGACCCCGGTCTGCTCTGCCAGCTGAGGGACCCTCCCCAGCCAGCCCCTGGGTGTCACCTGGGGGTGCAAAGGAAAGGAGACTCTCTCTGTGCCCCTCACAGGCCCCTCCCCGACCACTCGGCACCTCGGCCGGGAGGTGCACGTCACGGGCAGCGTCTCCCCGTGTCCCCTGGCGCCGTGCACCCAGCCAGCGCCCCTCGCCTGCGGCTCGCAGGGCACACCCCCACCGCACCAGCCTGGTCCCAGGCCTGTGGGCCCCGGGCAGGCCGCAGCCACGGAGGGTCTCGGTCGTGCTGCCTTCAGTGGGGTGCTGTTTCAGACACACAGCCCCCCTCCGTGTGCAAGGCTCAGGAGGGGCTGGACTCGGAAGGGGGGCGAGCTGTGGACCCCCAGGTCCTCCTCCCACACCCCTTCGGCGGCCACAGGTCCTGCCGCAGACGCCGCCCGGCGGGCCGAGTAGGGGGCGGCGTCCCCGCCCTGGACCCGCGAGCCTGGCCCGAGGGGAGGCGCGGACGGCGTCGGGAGGGGAGGTGGAGGGCATTCCTGGACAAGAGGAGACACGGCCACCGCCGCTGCGCCCGGGCTGCTCCCGCGGATTCCGGATGTGGCTCTCAGCACATGCCCGGTCTTGCGGGGACGGCGGCCTCTCCCGTGCTGACAGCCGGCCCGCGGGGCGGCTGCAGGTGGCCCGTCAGAGGCGGGGGTCGGCCCCGGGCCGGGGAGACGGATGGCATTCCTGCAGCCCCAGCCCCGCGCCCCGAGGCTGGCCGCCGCGGTGGAAGCCAGCAGGGGTCCTCGGACCCAGGCCGGGCGGCGAGGCCTGGTGCCTCGGGCTGGTGCAGGGATGAGCCCCGCTGGCCCCGCTCCAGGCCGGGGAGATAAGACACCTCGCCGGGGAACACAAAGGCGGCTCTCAGGGCCGCGGCGCAGCTGCGTGCCAAGCCTGCGAGGGCCCTTTATGGCCCATTATCTGCTCGGTGCCCGCAGCGCCCTGCCAGGTGGGACTGCTCCCGTGAGACAGATAAGGAAGCTGGTTCTGAGCGCCAGCGGTGGGCGAGGCCGCAGGGGTCAGAAAGGCAGGGGCTGGTTTCACCCGTCCACCTGCCGCAAGCCCACCCCCGCTAAAAGAACGTAACAAACACACTCTTTGTTCCACAGAAACCTTCCCAAAGCAACGCGGTTCCAGGGAGAGGGCAGGGGGCGGGGAGGGGGGTGCAGCGTGAGCCTCCGCCCTCCCTCAGAGCCCGGGGAGAGCTGGGGGTGGGAGCTGCTGGCCGTGGGGACGCGGGTGCCCTGGCGGTGCCACAGCCCCGTCTGTCGGGGCCCGGACCCTGGATGGCCGGGGCGTGGAGCGGTTGTGGCCAGAGGCTCCGCGGGAAGGTGGGCTGAGTCTGCGTGAGGCACGGGCTGGCCCCAGCTGTGCTCCGGAGAGCGGCTCCGAGGTCCGGGGTCCTTGGGTGCCACGCCCAGTGGGGAGCAGGGAACCCACAGGACAGAAGGGGGCTCAGAGGCCTGAACACGGGCCTTACACCCCAGCTCTCCAACCCGGGGGCGCCCCTCTGGGCCGCCCAGAGCTCCAGCCAGGGGCCCAGGTTGCCCTGCAGCTCGCCATGCTGACCCCCAACACCCAGCCCCTGGGTAAGCCAGGCTGTCCAGGCCTGCTGGCCCCTGACCCCACGGTCGGTCCAGAGCCTGGAGCTCCTCCCTGGGGGCCGTGGGGGGCTACCTGGCTGCACCGACTCCTGCTCGGACACCCGGAGGGGCCTCGCACGTGCAGACGGGAGGGGTCTTCTAGGTGCTCGGCCTGGGTCCGGAACGCAGTCCTGGTGGCCCAGAGACACCCTGGGGTGGACATTCACCCACAGGCATCTCCTCCTCCCCGGGCTTCAAGCACAGCAGCCCGCCCCCGCCGGTCAGAGTGCCCCCACCAGGTGGGACCGCAGGGCACCTGGCAGCTGCCTGTGGTTGGGGCGGGGACCGTGGGGTGGGGGTGAGCTGCAGCTCCCCATGGATGTGAAGGCCGCTGGCCACAGCTGGGGGCTCTTTCTTCCTGCTCACCGTTTCCTGCGGGGGCAGGGATGTTCCACCCTCACCCCTGAAGAGTTTCGTCCTGAGTCTGTGAGGGTGACACCCTGACCCAGGGTCGGGGGGCACAGAGGAAGGGCCCCCTCCCACCCAGGCCCCCTGGGGGACAAAAACACCCGCGGTGACCAGGCCAGGCCAGACGCCAGGTGCCAGGCCTCTGATGGGCAGCTCGGTCGGAGGCCCCTCGGCTCCCTCCCTGCGCGGTGCCCGCTGAGAGGGCTGCCCAAGGGCCTGACTGGCCGGGCTGGGCGGCCCACAGCTGTCTGCCCACCGGCCCTGCCTTTGCCGTCGTTCTGGCAGGGGCGGGGGGCGGGGGGGAGACCGTCGCTTCCCAGCTCAGCTCCCTGAAGCCATGTCACCCAGAGAGGCCGCAGAGGGTGGGGGGCTCCCTGAGTGGGCCCACACCGCGGAGCCCTGTTACCGGGAGGAACGAGGATTTGGGGAGAGACCCCCACTCTCACCCTCTCTGGAAGACCCTGGCCAGGCTCCAGGGCCCGAGGGCCGTGTGGGAGCCGCCCGCCTGGCCCATCCCGGCTGGGGTGGTGACACCTGTGTGCCCGCAGAGGCAGGCGACAGGAAGGACAGAGGACAGTGCTCAGGGGCCGTCGATGCCCCGGACTCCACTCCGGCCTCGCCCACTCTGACGTCCCCACCCACTGAGGGACAGGGACGCCGGCGGACCCGGTCACCAGGGAGTGCGAGCTGAGCCTGGAGTTGATTCCGGGCAGGGACCCCAGCCCTACACACTGCCACCCTGGCCGGAGCTCCGGGGGCTGTGAGGCAGGCGGCCGACCCCGTCAGGCACCTTAGCGGAGCGCTGGGGGTGTGGGCCGCATCTGGAGAAGTAAGCAGGTGGCCACGGGACCACGGTTCGTGCTCCTGTCCCTCCTCTCCCTCAGGTCTGCAACGCTCCCCACCGTGCCCCCGGGGGGGAGGAAGGGAGGGAGGGATTCCCCCGGGGGGTCTGTGTCCACCCCCGTCGGCAGAGAAGGGCTGGGCGGAGCCCGCCCTGGGGTTCGCCTCTCGCCGCCGCGCCCTGACCCCCCAGCCACCGCTCTCCTCCCCGACTCGTCCTCGTCTGCAGGAAAAGCGTTTCCCGAGGGGCAGCTGGCGGCCCCGTCGGCAACAGCTGCAGGCACGGAGCGCGTGGTGTGTTACGTGTCACCGTGCATGTTCTGGGCACGTGTGTGTGTGTGCATGTGCTTCTTCACGCGGGTAAGTGTGCGTGTCCGTGTGTAGGCGTGTGAGCACGCGTGCGTGTGCAGTGAACACACTCGTTCAGCTCGTCCAGCCCCTCCGAGCAGCCCTGGCCTGCACCTGAGCCAGGTGACGCTGTCTTAGCAGCGGAAGGCGGAGCCAGGACAGGCCCCACCCCCCACCTCAGAGCACAGTGTCGTCGTGCAGGAGGAGACGGGAGCTGTTCCTTTTCTCTTTATCTGTCGGGGGCGCAAGTGGGGCTGCTGAACCCTTGCCCCTGAGGTCAGCCCTTCAGAGCTGGCCCAGCCATCATGTGTCCACAGGGGTCCCTGCGGGCACATGGGGACCCCCCTCTCCAAAGCCAGCCTGGATGTCCGCCTGCCTCATCCTGCCCAGCTGCTCCCCACAGCCCACAGCTCGTGGACCCAGCTGGACAGGGCTGCCCTCTCACAGGGGCTCACACAGGAGCACCTGCACTTTCCACCAGGGTGGGAAGGAAGCCTGGGGATCTGGTGGAGACGGGCTCCCCCCAGCTCCTGCCGAGCCTGGCAGACACCCCCAGACACCGCTGGGCTGGCCCTCCCGTGCACCCGGCCCTGCAGGTCGGAGGGGCCTCCAGGGCGGCGGGACCCGCCTCCGGGGTGACTCAGGAGGCTTCAACCTGCCTTGGGTCTGTGTCCGGCTGCGGCCGGCGGCTGGGCCCCGCCCCAGAGGGGGCAGGCGGGGCTGTCCCTGCAGCCCGGCTCCCTGCCCCAGGCCAGGCCCCACGGCCCCACTCCCCACCTGGCCCCCCCCCGCCCAGCACACAACCTCCACGCTCGCCTCAGACAGAAGTCCCCTGAAGCGTCTCCCGAACCCGGCACCTCGCCGGCCCACCTCTTCCAGCCTCTCCGCAGTCGACCGGGCGCTACACAGGCGAGCACTCGGGCTCCCGGCCCTGCCCCGCATCTCGGGGGCCCTGGCGGCTGTGAGGGCTCTGCTCCGGGCCCAGCGCCCTCCGGTGCAGCCAAGCCATCAGGGAGGACAGAGTTTCCCAGACCACACGCCCTTGGCCAGTGCAGATTTCGCAGTAAAAATAGAAGAGGAAATTCCTGCTGTGCTGTCTCATGTGCGACCGTGGTTCTGCGGCCTGTCCCTCCCCCGGGGGCCGGCCTTGCCCGGAGTGAGCGGGCACTGTGGGGCCCAGGGCCTCTGCACCTCGCCGGCCACAGGGGCTGCCGTGGGACTGGAGCTCTGACCTGCATTTGGCTCTGTGACCGAGCAGCTCCCTGTCCCGGCATCAGACCCTGGGGCCTCGGCCCCCACGGGACACGTCCCCAGACGCTCTGCACAGGGCCCGAGGACCCTGGCGTCCACCCCCTGAACCCAGGACAGGAGGGGACTGCCAGGGCCAGGCTCCGGGAAGCTCGGCAGGCAGGCCCTCCTTTCTCGTGACGAGCACACGCATCTGGTCATGGCCACGTGTCTAGAAACTGTGAATGTGCTTCACCAAAAACAAAATTTACGCAAATGGCCCCGACTGAAATTCCTTGAAGTTTTGAGGGTCTGGTCTCTCATCTGATGATGCAGGAACTGTGGCATGAATGAGTGAGTGAGTGAATGAATGAGTGAGTGGGTGAATGAGTGAGGGAGTGAGTGAGTGAGGGAGGGAGGGAGTGAGTGAGTGAATGAATGAGTGAGTGAATGAATGACTGAGTGACTGAGTGAGTGAATGAATGAGTGACTGAGTGAGTGAGTGAATGAGTGACTGAGTGAGTGACAGTGACTGAGTGAGTGAATGGAGTGAATGAGTGCGTGAGCAGGCAGGTGAGCGCCAGGAGCACGCACTTGGGCCTGGGGGCCGTGCAGCGTCCTGTGCCCTTTGAGACCTGGCTCCCGACCCCCGACCTGTGCAACGAGCCCCAGGCTCTGCCACCGCACACCTGTCTTCTGCTGGAGAAGCAAGGGCCCTGTCCCGAGTCCTGCCTCTGACAGCAGCGCCACCTCGCTTCCGTTTATGCTGAATTCTTGGTTTTTGCGCCCTCCTGCAGGACCCCCTGCTCCCACTCGCAGCCTCCCTCTCCCCCCCTGTGGGGTGCGGGTGTCAGGGCCGGGGGAGCCACCAGTGGAAACGGCGACGGAGTTCCCTGCCGGGGGAGCTCCCAGCCTGGTCGGGGGGAAGGGCACAGAAGCCAGTCAGCCCAGCTGGGGGTTCAGGCTCATGTACCAGCCCAGTCCCCAGACACGGAGGGTGCCCAGAGGGGCAGGTGGTCTTCAGGCACCTCCATGGGGCAGGTGCCACGGGGCAGAGGCGGGTGGAGGGCAGATCCTCCAGCAGGTGCCCAGCAAGGACCTGGACTTGGGGGGATGGGGGTGGACCGGTAGAGGTGGGCACGCCCCTGGGACCGCAGGAACCTGTCCGGGTCCCCGGGTCCTTTGTGTGAGCGGACGGTGTGCGCCTCGCCCCAGCGAGCGTGGGCACCAGGTCAGTGAGTCTGCGGGGGTCGGGCGGGGGGGACAAGAACGTGGATGCTGCCCCCTGGGGCCGCCCACCATCCCGCCGGCCCACGGCCCACCGCGGCCCAGTCTGAGCCCTGCCGGCTGCAGGAGGCTGGAACTGGCCCACTGAGCCGCCCAGCCGGGTGGCCCTGGGGACCGTGTCTTGCAGAGGGACCCTGCTTGTGTCTGCATCCACCCCGGCCAGGCCGCTGGCCTCCCAAAACCTCCGTGCTGCCCGGTTCTCAGGGCAGGGCCTCTGGGAATGAGCCAGCGAAGACCGGCCCTCCGCCCAGAGGCTGGCCCCCCGGCTGCCCTGCTGGGCGGTCCCGGGTGGGCCCTCAGCATGCAGACCCCAAGGTCCATTTCCACCCGAAGGTGGACCCTGTGGCCCATGAGACCGGGGCTGGGACGGGCGTCAGCAATGTGAAGTGACCTTCTGAGCCCGTGTGGGACCTGCTCACCCTGTGATGGGCAGGGGCTGCAGAACGGGCCCATTTCACAGCCGGCGAGACTGCGGCTGTGGGGCAGGACACACGGGACACGCCGGGAGGCTCGGGGCAGCGCCGGAGCCTGCGACTCCTGGAAGCGCTTGAGGCGACGCAGGCAGCCCGGGCAGGCAGGGGGTGTCCGCAGTGGCGAGGCGAAGGTTCACCGGGAGTTCACTGCAAGGCGCTCCCGCGGGCCGTGGGAAAACCGCAAGGAGAGGGAGCAGCGGCTTCGTCCGTCCCCGGGCGGGACTGGGGGGCCCGGCACCGAGGCCCGCACGCCCTGAGGACGCGCGGGCGGGGCAGTGTGGGGGCCCTCGAAGAGGCGCAGGGCCACCACCCACCGGCCTGGGGGGGCGGGGCCAGGAGAGCGAGGGGTGGGCTCCCGGCTCCCGGCACCGCCCCCCCACGCCCTGACCCCACCTCACTCACCCCGACATCTCTCCCCTCCCCCGCCCGCTGACTGGAGTCCACACGTCTCCCCAGGGGACCTGGCCTTCGGCGCAGGGTCAGGTAGAGGATGGAGAGGAGGGCGGGGCCGTGGGAACCTTGGGCCCCGACCCCGGAAAGGGAAGAGCAGGGGGGAAGGGGACCTGGAAGAGAGTGACGGGGACCCAGAGGAGGCTCGGGGGGTGGGGGGGGCAGCCCCGGAAAGGGGACTCTGGGGTCTGGAAAACCCCCAGGACGGGCCCTCAGCAGGCGGGCCCCAGGGCGGGGGGAGGCCTGGCGGGCGGCTGGCTGGCTGGCGGCTCCGTGGGAAGAGGGTTTTCCTTTTTCTCCAGCTGGAAGTGAAAGCAGCCCAGGGCAGGGGGG
Organism: Phyllostomus discolor; assembly: GCF_004126475.2. Taxonomy (NCBI): domain Eukaryota; kingdom Metazoa; phylum Chordata; class Mammalia; order Chiroptera; family Phyllostomidae; genus Phyllostomus; species Phyllostomus discolor. The sequence continues at coordinate 40,908,631 of NC_040915.2, read as the reverse complement.
CGGGCCGAGGCCCCCCAGGCGGCTGGCGCGGAGTTCGGGACGCAGGAAGCAAGGCTACGGGCGGGCAGGCGGCGGCTTGCTGGAGCTGAGGGACGGCTGCCCGGCCGGGCGAGTTGGGGCAGGCCGGTCACGCTGGCTTCCTCCTCCACCGCCGCCCCCCACTTGCAGCCAGCCGCCCCCCGTGAGGCTGTCCCCAGAATTCCTGGCTTCAATCTGCTCCCTGGCTTGCCGCCCTGCGGGGGGGCAGGAGCCCGTGGGGGCGGGGGTCTGCAGCCTGTGACTTGGGGCCCTCCCGTGTCCACCTGTGACGGGCCCACCGCCTGAGCCGCGGGGACTGAGGGCCGGGAACACGGCCGGGCTCCTGGGGAGCAAGCAGACGGCAGGAGGAGGTGGGGCTGTACATGGGCGCTCCCTGGGGCCAAGGGACAGGCCGAGGGACGGCTGGACGGATGGGTGGGCCGTGGGTGGGCGGGTGGGTGAATGACCTGTGGGTGCTGCCGAGCTCTCTTGCCTGGGGTGGACGGGCGTGGTCAGCTGTGCCCCTGGCCAGGCTGCGGACGGGGGCCACAGTGGGGAGGGGGGCCACCACCCTCCAGCCTGGCCAGGGCTGCCCTGGGAGCAGCCCTGGGGGTCTGGGTCCCTCACAGCGGGTGGCCCCGGCTGAGCCCTCCCCGTTGGGCTGGGATGGTCTCCAGACCCTCATGGCTGCCGGGGCCCGGTCCGTTCTCGGGAAGTGGCCGTCCAGGTCGGGTCACAGCTGGGGGAGGGGGGGCAGGACATCAGACGCAGTGGCAGAGCCACCCTCGTCCAGCAGCCTCAAGGCCTCTGTCTGCCCTCGCCCCCTGCCCTCTGCACCAGGCCCCTGCCCCAAACAAGCCCCTGACCTCCCAGCACCTCCACGAACTGGCAGTTCTCCGTCTCTGAGCCCAAACCTCTTGGTGGAGAGAGCGTGTCATTGTCCTGCTTGTGGCTGGGAGCCTGGTCGCACCGGTCATGGGTGCTCGGGGGCCTCTGAGTGGGCTGTGTTGAGGTCCCTGTCCCTCCCGGCTCCGCCACGGTCAGCAGAGGGCTCCAGACCGGAGCCCAGCGCCCCGGGCACCCAGCTGACCCACCCTGGCGCCTGCCCGTGCTCGGACAGACCGAGGTGCCCGCTCAAGGGTCAGTGTGTGGGGCAACCTACACAACACAGACCATCAACACTCAACAAAGACAAAACAGGTCGTGTGAACAGTCCCGTAGCCATTAAAGAACTTGGATTCGTCATTTAAAAGTACCCCTCCCCCCAAAAACATCCCCTGGATCTGATGGCATTACTAAAAAACTCTAGCAAACAGTTGAAGCAGCAGCCACACGAACTGCACTCGGTGGTGTGAGGCCGCGTTGTCCCGGCAGCGGGGCTGGAGGAAGACAGCAGAGGCAGCGTCCTCTCGGGAATCAGGAGGAAAAGGCGCCCGGGAGTGCCAGACCAGCCACCGGAGCCCCACAGCCTGGGACAGAGCCTCTTGAGGTTGGGGGGGGGGGGGCGGCGTACTCCGAGCCTGCGGGGCGGCTGGCCCCGGTCTCTGCTCAGCGGCCTGGCCGGCCAGGCAGGCACAGGCCCTGACAAAGCCGTCCCCCCGCTCCAGGCCGACTGCAGCCCTCCTCGCCCCCTCCCAGGCCGCACCGGCCCGAGGCAGACAACTCAGGAACTGGTTCCCTCTCCTGCAGGCGTCTGGGGAGGATCCCGGGGCCGCTGGGCCTCGGCTCTGACACCATGGGAGCAGGGCAGCTCTGGGTGGAGAGAGGGGCACCCTCCAGCCTCCCAGGGGCACCCTCCCGCCTCCCAGGGGCACCCTCCGGCACAGAGAGAGACAAAGGCGCCCAGAAGGGGACGAACGGAGGACCCGGGAGGGGCTCACGGTCCACAGAACAGTGACCTGGGAGGGAGAGGGGAGAGGTGACGCCCTGCCACTGGGAGCGTGGAGCGTGGAGGAGAAACGCAGAGAGGGCAGCGTCACCCACGTGCCGGGACCCTGGGGCGCGCGCTTCAGGTGGCTGCTGACTGCAGGGACAGCCGCTCTGAGTGGACTCAGCCTGAGGTGGGACCACGAAGACCCCGGTGCCACGGCGGCGGCAGACACGGGACACGACGCGTGTGTGGAAACGCTCACACCGCGGCCACGGGCGGAACCCAACCCCCAGGGCGCGATGGGGGACGCAGCAGCACGGGCCCCTCCACGTAACCACAGACCGGACACAGACCGCAGGGGACAGGGGTGTGCTGGGGGCCCAGGGGAGCCCCGTGTTACTCGGCTCGGTTCTCCTGGGACCCTGAAACTGCCACAAAAAGTCGGCCCAGGAACCTCCTTGCAAAGCCTCCTGGGAGCCACGGGGCCCAGTTCTGCACGCCCAGGGGAACGGCTGACGTGAAGACCGACAGCAGCACGTGCTGGTCAAGGGGGGAGCGGCCAGAGCCCCCCACCCGCCTGCTGCCAGAGGGCATCTGCACCTGTCAGAGCTGCGGGGGCTGCGGAGACGCAGGACCCGGCAGAGTCCCACGGGAACCGGCGCTGCGATCGTCGACAGAACAACGATGCCCGAGGCCTTGCGCCCACGGCTGCCCAAAGTCCAAACCAGGAGCACACGCTGTGCCACAGGCCTGTTAGCGCCCAGCGCAGAGGGCCCAGTCCAGGTGCTGCGGGTGGAGCTGGGCGTGGCTGGGGGGTGCGGGGGAGGGGGTGGGGGACGTGGAGCAGCCAGCACCCCCTTCCCCCACCCCCGTGGGGCCGGGCAGCCAGCCAGCCTCTGCAAAGGCGCCTCAGCTGTGCCTTCGGGTCCAGCCGCTCCCCCCAGCCCCCCCCCCCCCGCCCCCCACTGACCACAGCAGAGGCCAGAGGTCTCTCTGGGGAATTGGCCTAAATGGGCGAGGACTTTCTGAACCAGACTTCAGAGAGGATTTTTTTTTCTCTCAAAATAGAGAGGAATTGGCTGTCCGGGAGTTAAAGATAGATCCCGTGGCAAGGCCAAGGTCTGAGTCCCTGTCCAGCTGGCTGAGGAGAGGGGTGTGGATGGCTAGCCACGGCTGCTCTGGAGGCCTGTGGCTGCCCTGGGTCACACGGCCAGCACCCCGGGGTGCTGGGGCCCAGGCTGAGTCAGGACTCAGCAGTGACACGTGTGTTCGTCAAGGGAGAGAGGACTGGGGGCTTTGAGAGGCCTTGGTGAGCACGAGGTCGCCTTCTGCAGAGGGAGGGGCTCCAGAGGGCTTCCTGGAGGAGGGGGCCAAGTGGAGGTTGCAGAGTACACTGATGGGCAAGAAACCGCCCTGGGCGTGGGGCCTCTCGCTCGGGAAGTCCTGCAGGCAGTCGGCTTGGGGCCCAAGCAGGTGGGGCCCTGAATGTCAGCGGGGGGTGCCTTTTCTCTGTGTGACAGGGGTGTTGGGCAAAGGTCCCTGCCGGGGCTCAGGGGTCACAGGAACAGCTGACCAGAGCCAGGAATTGGGGTGGTCAACTCTGGGGTGGGGTCAGGCTCAGCCCAGCACCCAGGGCCGAGGCAGCTCGGAGCTGAGCCTGTAGACCTGGGACAGGCTTCCGGCCACCATCACAGCAGGGACAGGGCCTCTGTGTGGGAGGACCCAGAGTGAGAAGCGCATCCCACCCGGGGCCCAGTGAGGGCAAGACCCCCAGGCCTCAGGCTGCCCCTCCAGGGAGCACCTGGTGGGGCCAGGCACCCCTGCCTGAGCCAGCCGCCCTGCTGAGAGCACTGGTTCCCCCTCAGGCCACTGCTCCCTGCAAAGCTGAGCACCGTTCTCCCGGAGCCAGACTGGGAGGCGCACACCCCTGGAGGGGCCCGGAGCTCCCTGGAGGGGCCCAGAGCCCCCTGGAGGAGGGAGGACCAGGGAGGGGCCGGCCTGGCCTCGACTCCTGTTTGCCTCGGGGGCTGACTCCCTGCCCGAGACACCTCTGCACCTGGGACCCCGGGACTTGGCGTCTGTGAACCCCCAGAGCTCACCTTCATTCTGGGTGGGCAGAGCTGGGTGGGCACGCCCGCGTGGGAGGCTGGCCCCTGCCAGAGCCAGCGCTGGAGGCGAGGGCCCCCCTTCCCGGGGAGCCCTCGAGGTCGGGGCCCCAGGTGCAGCTGCCCGGGCTGGCGCGCACCCGCAGGGGGCTGGTGGGCTGACGGAGCCCCTGCGGCTGCCGGGGGTTTTCTGGGCACAGGACTCGCCATCCTCGTGTGTCGAGGAGACAGAGGCTCGGAGACACTCAGCCTGCTCAGGCCACACGGCGGCATGTGGGGGAGGGACCCAGACCGACCCCGCCCCCAATCCCGGGGCCTTCGAGGCGGCTTGTGTGCACCGGGGCCGGGCCAGGGACGCGGGACGCCACAGGGTGGTGCAGGGGCAGGTGCCTGAAGGAAGCTGGGCGAGAGAAAGGCCCCACGGGGCCAGTCCTCGAGGAGAAGGCCTCCGCACAGCTCCGAGTTCCACGCCCAAGGTCAGCTCCGCTGGCCACGCGGTCAGCCAGGCCCTCCCCACCCAGCCCAGTTCGTCTGCCAGTGTCTGTGGTGCGAACACCCCCACTCCCAGCACGGCTGACCTCCAGCTGCCGGCGGTCGCCGTGGCCCAAGAGCAGAGCCAGGGCGGCCGGTGCACTGGCTCACACCTGCCCCGCACGTGCCCCTGCGGCGAGGACCTCCGGGGCACAGACGGTGTGCAAACCGCAGCCCAGGCTCGAACCCAGAGCCGCACCTGTTCTGGCAGACTTTTCCCGCCGTGGCCGAGCCCGTGGGTTTGATACCGACTGTGGCCAGGTTCCCGCCACGGCCACAGATTTGGGATGAGGGGATCGCACGGCCCAAAGTCTGAAATGTTTCCTATCCAGCAAACCTAACGGCCGCACGTCGTAAAACGGCCAGGAGGTGGTGAGGTCCAAGTGTTCGTTAACTTCTTAACACACAGTCTTACCGCACTATCTCACAGTAAATGCACCTACGTAACGTGTGACGCTGGCGATGCGTGCAGCAGCCGCTCATCGGCACACCTGTGAGCCCATCGTCACAGTAACGCGCGGAGCACACCCGCCACCCGGCGTCACATCCGTCCGCGCTCCCGAGCTCCGCACGCACGGGGTCCTGCACGGCGGCGCCGCGGGGCCGCCTCGGTCGGGCTGCTTCCGCGCAGCCTCACCGCTGGGAGGCCCGCCCCCTCGGGGCCGCGGGCCACGCCCCTTGTGCTGCGGGCGGGCGCTGTTCAGTAGAGGGGCGTGTGGCCGCCGGTGGCCACCTCCATGGGACCTGGGGATCCACACCGGCTGTCGTGTCCACACAGAACGGCCCGTCCCTCTCCGGGCGCCGCAGGAGGCGGAGCTCCCACTCAACGGGGAGCCCCTTGGGAGCCGAGGGGGGTAGGGGGGCGGGGGAGGGGGCAAGGCCCCGCCTCTCTCGTTCGGGCCAAGTTCAGAGACCTCGTTTAACAAAGGCCCCTCGGGTTTTTGTCAGCCCTTTGATTAATATCTACAAATTTTAGACGATTGTCTTTGCTGATTTTGACCAGTTTAATAAATGTGCGGAGGAAAGTTTTTGCCAAACTCGCACCGCCAGTCCCAAAGCTCAGTCACCTCCTAAGATTTACATGACAACAGCATGCATTGGTTCACCTCCGTGTTTACCACCTCTGGTTCTGTTTGCTTCTTTGTGCAGACCCACGTTTGTATCCGATGGCGTCTTCCTTCCGCCTGGGGGGCTTTCTTTAACACTTCCCACAGGTCTGCCGGCGATACATTCCCTCAGCTTTCCTGCGTCCGAACAGCCTCTACTTTGCCTTTCCTTTAAAACGTCGTTCTCACTGGGTATGGAATTCTGGATTTGCAGGGTTTTCGGCCAGTGACCTGAAGAGGCTGCCCGGCCGTCCTGTGGCCTGGTGTGTCGGGGAGGAACTCTCGGTCCCTCGTGTCCCTCCTGGGCCCGCGGCCGACCCTCCACGCTGAGTCTGCGTGCTCTGCAGCTGTCACCCCCTTCCTCCAGGCGGCCCGACGGCACGTGTGCTGGGCCGCGTGCGCATCGTTCCCAACCCGCCGGTGCCCCGTCCGGGCCATTTCTGCCTCTGTGTTTCGTCCTGGACGACTCCCAGCGCTGTGCAGCCGCGCCCACCGGTCTTCTCTTCTGGGGGAGCTAACCTGCTGCTCACTCTCCCCACCGACCTTTTCACCTCAAACATGGCACGTTCTTACTCCTACGAGTCCGTGTAAGTCTTGTTCTGCTTTCTCCAGGTCTCTCGCCTTCTGTGTCTGCGGACTGCAGTCTGAACAGCCATTGTAACGTCTTATCTGCATGGAGCCCTCACCCACGGCCGTCACTTCCACGGGCTGATCTTCCCTGCGGTGAGTCATGTGTCCCTCTGCTTTGCACGCCGGGTGCCAGACGTTGTGAAATTCGTCTCGTTAGTAACACTTCCCGTTCCTGAGGCCGGGCCTCCTCTCCCGGCACCGTGACCCCGCAGTGTCCTCCGCTCTGACTCAGGGGCTCTCTTCCTGGCCACGGGCCGTTTCCTCACATGCACCAGTTTCCTGAGTACTCCAGGGGTGTCCTTGCAAACTCCTGGGGCTTCCCCGCCCCAGACGTGAATTCTGGGGTGCGGGACCTCCTGTCCCCTTGGTTCCCCCAAACTCTCTGCGCTACTTCTCGACTCGGTCCCCTCTCCCCGCCCGGGGGAGACGGAGGTCGCCCGGGGCAGGCAGCCGGATTTGGCGGGGCCCAGCCCATCTGCGTCCCTCCTCTCGGGGGCCGCCTCCTTTGCTGGGCCGCGCCGGGTTCTGGGGAAGCGTTTTTCACCCAATCTGTCCGTGGGAAGGCGAGTCCGCTCGCTTCTCCGCTGCGCCGAGGCCAGGAGCCCCCCGCCGGTGTACCCCACTGTGCGGGGAAAGTGCCGTCGCCCTGTCTCTCCGGAAGCAAACAACGCCGGGCGGACAGTCTTCCTTCACTGCGTTTTCTCCCCCCTTCCCGCGCGTCAGCGTGCTCTGAGTCCGGGCGACGCCGAGTGCCGCAGCCCCCGTGAGCCGCACGTGTGTGGACGTCCTGCTCTGTTTCGCCTGCAGTGGGAGAGGCTCAAGCGCACAGACCTCACCGCAGAGCTGGGCGGCTGCCACACGCACACGCCGTCCTGGGACCGCCACCCAGACCGCCTCGGGACCCGGGGCTCCTCCCGCGCCAGGGGGCCCCTGCGCCTCACAGACGGCCCCTCCCCACCCCCAGCGCCTCCGGGGACGGGGGGGGGGGGGGCAACCGTGGCTGAGGCCAGGAGGAGAGGTTCCGCCTTTGAAATTCCCGTCGATAAAATCTCGGGGAGTTCCCTTTGTGTCTGGCTCCCCGTCCTCCTGCTCCCTTTGTTACCTCCGCTCTCTCTGTTCCCTTTGTTTCTCTGTTCGTTGTCAGATCCGCCCGCGGCGTTGTGAGTGGGGCACACCGCAGCGTCTGAGCGGGTTGGTGCTCGCGCCCGCCGCCCACCCGTGGTGAGAGGTCAGGGACAGGGAGGGCTTCCGTCTCCTCCCTGCCGCGTCCTCTGCGCCTGGACCCCGGCACACGGCGCTCAGCGGACCCTTCCCGGGTGGGCGCGTGAACAGCGAGGGCCGGTGGGCGAGTGGGTGGTGGGAAGGGCGGAGGGATGGCAGTGGACGGGGGTGGACGGGTGGGTGTGTGCAGATGGACGGACGATTGGAGAGGGAGGAAGGAGGGCCGTGACCCGGACCTCGAGCGTCTCAGGTGCTCCTCCGAGGACGGCGGCCCCTCCCCCGACACGGAGCGGCTGCCTGGGCCTGACCCGCGCGCTCCCGCGTGGGCCCCTCCTAAAAGAGCTCCCGAACCATTCGCCCCGCACGCGTCGAGACGGGCGTCGAGACCATCCCCTGGCGGCGGCTCTGAACCACCCGTGCCGAGCCACGGTCCTCATACAGACACGGGACTTTCTGCAGGGAAACGAGGGAGGTGCTGGGCACGGCGTCAGCCTGGAGTTTGGTGCCACGGCCTGACCGGCGGGTCCAGCCACTGCGTGGACCGACGCACACGTTTCGGGGGAAGTCGGTGGGACCGGCTTCCGGGCGCAGGCCGGGGCTCCCCCCGGGGCAGGCTCGGCCGCCCACACAGGGTCGGTGCGCCTCTCTGCGCTGCGGGCCGCACTCCGACAGGAAAGTCACAGACCTTAGGGAGCAGGCGCCGGCCCAGGCGGGCCGGGAGGCGCTTCTGTGCGGGACCCTCCCGGGGTGGCCACGGCTCCCACCCCGTCGTGGGCACATCTCCGGCCGCCCCCTCAAGACTGCCACCCAGCGGCACCGACCGGGGGCTCCCAGGGGGCGTGGGGGTCGGCAGCAGCACTCAGAGAAGGCGGTGGGTCTGGGGGGGGGGGGCTGAGCCCCGAGATGCAGCAGGAGCTTCAGGACCCGAGTCCCTCCCCCTCCTCGCCGCACTTTGGCCTTTGGCCTGAGCCCCTGCGCTCCGGAGGGGCCGCACCTCGGTGGGGCTGTGCCCGCCCTCCCCGGAGCACCTATGCCCCCACCTGTGCCTGTCCCTCCGTGACGCAGAGCCCGGAATTCTCTGAAGCCCCAGCGCCCCTCGCTCGGGGTCTGGGCCCAAGGTGGGGCAAGAACCAGCTGTCTTTGAGTTTCTGGAGCCCAGCAGGAGGGGGGAAAGGGGTGGACGGCCAGCTGGTGTTTTGAAAGGATGCAGGCCGGCGGCCCCCGCAGGGGGCAGGGCACGGGCCTGCAGCCAAGCCTCCCCCCCACCCAGAGCCCCTCGGGCTCCGAGCCTCTCTCCCACACTCACCCTCCTGGGTCTGGACCACCCTGGCACCCACCAGACCTGCCTGCCCGACAGCTGCCGGGGTGGGGCGAGGGGCTTTCGGGGGACTGGCCCTGGGCCCGACCCCTCCCCCCAGAAGAGCCCTCAGCACCCCTGCCACCCCACCCCCGTCAGGGCTACAACATCTTCCCCAGCAGGCCCCTCAGAGAGAGCAGACAGCAAAGCACCGCTCAGGATATCAAGGTTTTCTGAAGATCAAAACAGGAAAAATGAAAAGAAAGGTGTTTTGGAAACATCTAATGCGCCAACTAATTAAGTGTCTGATTGCTAACGAGCTCCCTCGCCCAAGAAGCGGGGGCCGCCAGGCCCCTCCGCCGCCCTCCGTGGGAGGCGGACAGACGGCCCCTCAGAAGACAGACGGACTGGAACACGCCACGCGGAGCGACTCTGCCCCGCACGGGGCCGCAGAGCGGGAGACAGCGTTTGCAGATCGCTCGGCGGGCGGCGGGCCCCTGCGGCGAGCGGCCTCCCTGGGCCCAGCGACGGAAACCACTCGGCCTGTCGGGAAACAGGCCGAGGACCTGCCGGCCCCGGGGGTGGCCCCAGCCCACAGCCCGAGGCCCACGGCTGACCAGCCTGCGGAATGGTGCTCCGCTTCGCGCGTCCAATCCAGCGGGGCTGGGTAAATCAGGCGGGGGGTGGGGTGTGACCCCGTCATTTTAAGGGGGAGGCCAGGCCCGGGAGGGTGAGGGGGCGACGCCCAGGAGAGCCGGCACCAGGGGAAGCACCCCAGGCCCTGGAAAGGGTGATGTGAGGGCTTGGGGGGGGGCGCAGCCCCCCCCGGTCTGATGCTCCAGCACCCTGTGACCCCAGGAGCGGCTGGAGGCTGGGCGGGACCTCCGGCCTCCCTCCTCCCTGCCTGGATCCGGTCCACCTGGGCGCTGGGGCGGGGGCACCTGGCCCCCAGACACTAATGCCTGTGCTTGCACCGACCCAGGCTCAAAGGAGGCCCAGCCCCGGGAGGTGGTCCGGGGGAGGCCAGGCGTGCTCACCTGGAGACGCCGCCGGAGACCCCGCTAATCCCCTGCGGGCAATTAGGGGCCCGATCGGGTTTCGGAGCACTCAGGAGGCTTTCCTGGGGCCCGGCCTGCCCTCCGGACCTTTGAAGGCCGACCAAGGTGCTTTCAGAGCTGCCCCCACGGCTAAGTGCAGAGAAAGGGGAGAAGGCGCCGCCCCCCCCACCCCACCCCCCGAGATTACTGAGGATTAGCCTCGCTGCCCAGCTGGCTCCTCGCAGGCCCTAGCCCTGTGCACGGCCTCGCCCGCCCAGGGAGGCCCACCCGCCAGGCCCTCCAGGGCCCCTGTCCCCGAGTACCCCCGCCCCCAGCAAGCCAGTCCCCCCCCTGCCAGAGCCAGGGTGCGAGCCGCACACAGCCCCTGGTGTCAGACGAGACTCAGAGGGTGTCCCCTCCCCACGGGGCCTGCTCCGAGGCCTGGCTGAGTCTGGTCTGCGGCCCCTGTCTGTCTGCAGGGGGAGCCAGCCCCACCCCAGGAGGGTCGAGAACGGGGGAGCCGTGGGTGCCTCCACCACCCTCTGCCCCCACCCTCTGCCCCCCAGGAGCCCCCACCCTCTGCCCCCAGGAGCCCGGATGCCTCCTGGTACTTCTAGAGCCCCCAGGTGGAGGCCCCCAGGGCCGGCAGTTCTGGCAGGGTGCTCTGGTGCAGGGGAGGCGGAACGCACCCACAGGCCCAAGGGCCAGGCTCGGCTCAGTCCACGTTGCTCCAAGCCCTCGGCCCACTCCAGTGCGCAAGCCCACCCTGCTCAGCCGGGGGAAGGGAAGGGCAGGACAGGGGCCGGGCCCCAGACAGACAGACAGACGGAGGCAGGGGACCCACCTGTGCAGAGGCCAGAGCCTCCTCCAGAGGCTGGGCTCACCCCAGAGACCCCAGGCCCTTGGAGCGTCCACGGGACACTGAGGGGAACCGAGCGCCGTCAGCCCCGCTTCTGGGTGCCAGGACGGGGGTGGGGGTCACCTTCTGACCCTGAGCCTGCCATGTGTGTGAGTGCGTGTCCCTGTGTGCCCTGCGTGTGTGTGCGTGCCGGGCAGCAGGGGCGACCTTTGTCCTCCGTCCGCCTGCCCGTCAGCCCCCGGCCGGCTGTGCCCGCAGCCTGGCCTCAGGAAGTGGGAAAACAGCCTGAGCTGCCGGGTGTCGGCCAGGGCGCCCGGCGGGACGGCTGGGGCTGCCCACTTCAGAGCCCCTGCAGCGTCAGCTCTGCAGGGCCCGGGGCACCGTCCGGGCGGCGGTGGGTCGAGGTGACGCCAGGGGAACGAAGACCCAGGGATTTCAAAGGGCTTTTCCCGGGGACCTAGGCTTCTGCAGGATCCGGTCTCCCCCCAGGCCCGTGGCATCCGACCCGGGCTGGGCCGGCCATCGGCCCCTTTTCCTGGACCAGCCGGGCACCAGCCGGGAGGTACTTAAACCGCGGTGGGGCACACACCAGGCCTGATCCCGAAGCCACTCGCCAAAGCCTGACCCCCGCGCCAGGTCAGGAGCCGAGCAGGCCAGGAGGGGGAGCCTCAGGGAGCCCACTGTCCACTCTCAGCCCCGGGAAGACACACCCCAGGCCGTCCATGCCACCAGCACCCACTGAGCGCCGACTGGGCGCCAGCGGCTGTGCCAGGCGCTGGAGCACTGAGGGCCACGCCCCTCACCTCCAGGCAGGGCCCCCACCCCGTGCCCTGACTGCGAGGGGCGAGGCGGCAGGGTCTGGGCGGAGCGCAGGGTGAGAGTCCCAGCCTGGGTGGTCCCCACCCGTGACTGTGGGCAGCCGCTCCCACTCTCGCTTTTCCCATCTGTGCAGTGGGGGAGCTGGTCACAGCGGCCTCGCCGGCGCGGGGAGAGGGCCGGCAGGAAGATGGGAGCCTCAGCGATGCCGGCAGAGTCCCTCCCTCGGGGCCCCGGGCCTCACGCCCCCATCCCACCCTCAGTCCTGGGGCCAGGGGGTGCAGGGGCCCGCCCCCCTGAGAAGTGCTGGGAGAACAGAGAAGGGACCTGGCAGGAAAGAAGCTGATCCAGCAGTTTCCATGACAACAGCAGTGCAAAGCCCTGTCCACGCTTTATGACCACGGGGCCAAAGTGCAGTCCAGGCCGCACAGGCACCATGGCTATGAGTCCAGAGGCGGGGGGGGCGGCGGGGGGGCGGCGGGGGGAGATGGGCAGAAGTCCTGGGGGAACCCGTGCCCCCTGGAATGAGGGGTCCCGTGCTGAGGTGCTGCATTTCCTGGGTGCCGGCTCCAAGCACAGCTCCCTCTCCCATCACCTGCCCCCTTCCCCAGGTGAGAAAACTGAGGTCACCCACTCACCGAGGTCACACGGCAGTGTGCAGTGACGGCAGCCTGCTGGGTCCACGGGGCCGTCGGGGCGGCCAGAGCTGCAAGCGGATGGACCAGGACTCCGTGGCGGGAACTGGCTGAGCCATCGGGGCAGCCAACACCCAGGACAGCACTGGGGGTCACAGAAAGTCACCAGCCAGCCCCTCAGAGTGGAACTGTGTCCCCCAAAAGGGATCTGTTGGCATCCTCGCCCCTGCTCCTCAGCACGTGACCTTGTTTGGAGGTAGTGTCTTTGCAGAGGTCCTCAGAGTGAGAGGAGGTCACTGGGTGGACCCTGGTCCAGGCAACGGACACACTGCCTCCCAGGGAGATGCCACGTGAATCTGGGCGTGCAGACACTGCCGCGAGGGAAGGAGCTACCAGCTGAGAGGCCGGCGCTGCCCCCGGGCCTTCGGGTCCAGCCTCAGAACTTCGAGATGTGAGTGTCTGAGAGCCAGTCGTGTCTCAGCCCCAGGAGGCTCTGGGCTGCTGTCTGGATGCTCGGCAGGTACACACCTGAGCTCTCACCTGGGAAGGGAGCGGGCAAGGAGGCCCGAGGGGGCTTCAACCCTGCAGAGCTGCAGTAACAGCCAGACTGGGCCCGTGGGCGTCAGCAGGGACCCACCGGGCACCCACCAGACCTCCAGGGCCTCTGCCCGGAGCCCAGAGCGGAGCAGGTACCGTCTCGGGTCAGCCTGGTGGACACGGCTCCCGGCCCCGGGCTCACCCAGGCCCCTGACAGCACCCAGGCCTCACCAGCAGGCCTATCCTGGGGGCTGCTGGGCAGATGAGGAGCCGTGCTCACAGGCCAACTCAGCAGCAGCCCGAACAGGGGCTGCCGGGGCTCCCGGCCAGGTCTTCGGGCACCGAGTCCGACATCCTCCCCTATGACAGGGTTTCCAACAGCTCAGGGCTCCGACCAGGGCAGCACCTCAGCAAACAGGTGAGGCGGGGAGGCGGAGAGGCGGGCCGCAGCCTTGCCAGCAGAGGTCTGGGCTCGGTGCCTCTGCTCAACCTCCCCGCCGGGGCCTTCCCACCCCCACGCCTGGGCCGCCGTTCTCCCCCTGGTTCAGTGGAGCAGGCGCCATCGGCGTCCTCGTGGGCCCCACCACCCACCCCTCCTGAGTGAGGGGCTCGGTGAGGCGCCCCAGCCCCCGAGCGCTCCGGGACGGGGAGGGGGCGCGGCGGGAGGCACCTGCTCGGGCCCCATCGTGCAGACGGCACCCAAGAGACAGGCCGACCTTTGCAGGAAGAGGGTGACTGAGTCCAGACGGTCACCGTCCACGGACCGCGAGCTGGGGAGAGTGGACACCACGTTAACACTGTCCGGGGCCCCCCAAGGCCGGCACCAGGCCCGGCAAACGTCAGCAGTGAGTGCTGTGGCGGAGACGGCGGCTCCTGGGGCCCAGAGCCCGGCAGGCAGGGCAGTCTGGTCCCCGTGCGTCTGCGGTGACCGGGGCCTCGCTGCCGGCCGCGTGCCATCCTGCTTCCTGTCTCCTGCTCTGCGGGAGCCCCCGTCCTGCTTCTGGGCTGCACGTCACGCACTTTGCAGTGGGGCCCCCCGGGGGGGTCCGGGGCCCCAGCGTCTCGTCGGGAGTGGCCCTCGGGTGCCACCTGCCTCTGAGCCCGTGCGCACGGGGCACCCGGCACGGTCTCCTCGGGGCCACGTGCAGGATTAAATGCAGAGTCAGCTGCGTTCTCTTACAGCCCAAACACGGAGGAAGCTTGCAAACATGTAAAACAAGGCTATTCGCACGATGTTTTTGAGGCTATAGTTATTTTTCTTCTTCTTTTTTAGAGATTTTATTTTATTTTTAGAGAGAGGGGAAGGGAGGCCGAAGGAGAGGGAGAGAAATGCTAAATGGTTTCCTCTCACACGCCCCCAACCGGGGACCTGGCCTGCATCTCAGGCCTGAACCCCGGCCAGGGATGGAACTGGCCACCTTTCAGTCCGCAAGCCAACGCTCAGTCCGCTGAGCCGCCCCAGCCAGGGCTGGTCCCTTTTCTTTAAAGCCCGGGTTTCCAGCCCTCGGCCGGCAGGCCACGTGTGGCCCAGGATGGCTATGGATGCAGCCCAACACAAAATCGTAAATTTGGGTAAAACCTTTTTTTTGCTCATCTGTTTTTGTTAGTGTCTACGTATTTAAGGTGAGGCCCAAGACAGCTCTGCCCTTCCAGTGTGGCCCGGAGACCCCGGAAGGCTGGCCCCCCACTCTGAAGTGCCCGGTGAGCTGTTGCCCGGGGCCGCCCTGCTGAGGGCTGGGCACCCGCGATTCACCCCCGTCTCCGGGGTGAGCAGTCCCGGCTCTGCCCCCGGCTCTGGGGCGGCTGCGGCCCTGGGCTGCGGGCCCCTCTGCCCCTCGGCCGCCCGCGCTCTTGGCAGCGAGGCTTCGCTGGTGTCGCCCGCCCTCGGCCCCGGGAGGTCGAGGGGCCACCCACCCCAGCAGCTTGGAGAGCAGGGTGTTTTGCTGGAATCCCGTCCCAGCTGGCCCGAGGCAACGCCGGCTTGTCCAGGGAACCCTTGGCTCCAGCCGCCTGGAGCCCTGCCCCTCTGCAGAGCCGGGTCCAGGCCCAAGGGGCAGCCAGGAGTGAGCGGGCGGGCGCTCCACCAGGCTCGTGGCCGGGCCCCGCTCCTCTGGGGAGGGAGTGCACCTCCCTCGGGTGGGGCCCCTGCGCGGGGTGGCGTGTGGCGGGAGGGGCCCACCGGTCCTCGTCCCCTTCCCCTGCAGCCAGGCCCAGCCCCCAGGTGTCTGGTCACAGGAACCTCCTCTCCTCCCCTCCAAGCAGGGGCGTCCACCAGCCCAGCAGGGAGACCCCCGACTGCCCTCAGAACCGGGCCATCCACCAGCATCCCTGGGACCAGGCTGTGCCGCTCTGGGGCCATCAGTACTCTACCAGAAGGGGGTCCCCAGGAGAAGACCCCAAATCCAGCCCCGTGGGAACCCTGTGGCTGCAGGGCCGTGGCCACCAGGGTCAGCCTCCCTCTATGTGGGTCTCTGGTTCTCCCTTCACTAACAATTCTCAGACTGTTCGGCCTCAGGACCCCTCTAACTCTTAAAAACCAGTGAGGACCCCAGACCGCTCTCGCTGGTTCTGCTTCATCGCCTCCTGTGGTGGAAACGACAACTGAGAACGGTTTCCGTGCTCACGGACACGTACATAACAGTAAGAAACCCACTGCATGCTCACGCAGAGGACCTAAGTTCTCCAACAACCACTGTTTCCTACACAAGGGAGTGGCCCCGGCTGGTGTGGCTCAGTGGACTGAGCGCCGGCCTGCAAACCAAAGGGTCGCCGGTTCAAGTCCCAGTCAGGGCACATGCTTGGGTTGCAGGCCAGGCCCCCAGGAGGGGGCGCGTGAGAGGCAACCACACATTGGTGTTTCTCTCTCTCCTTCCCCCTCTAAAATTACAATAAAATAAACAAAACCTTTGAGAAAGGAAGTGCCCGCCCGGGAAGGGCAGTGTGGGAGTCGCTGGTTCCAGCTTTGGCACCACCTGCGGCCCACGGCTGCCAGGCCGGGGTGGGGGGGGCCGGCCGTTCCTCGGGGGCATGCAGGTGAGAGGTGGCTCGGAGCCAGGCTCCCCGTCGGAGCTGGTGGCGGCTGCTCCTGTCACTGGCTGTCAGCCCAACGGGTCTGACTCGGGTTCCTGACCCCGGGGTGGGGTGGGGGGGCATGCATGGGGGGACGGTGGCCTCTCTCTTCTCTGACTGAGACCCCCCCCGCCTGGACACACGGGGTGCCTGGACCCAAACCTCCTGCCACAGAGCAAGTGTCTGAGATCAAAGGTCCTGGAATGTGGAGAAGACGCAACCTCCTTGGGGAAACTGAGGCTCAGAGACCCTACCGCCAACCAGGGAGTGCTGGGCGTGGGAGGAGGACCCAGCACACAGTTACTGTTCAATAAAATTACCTGCTGACAAGCCTGAGGTGGACTCTGCCTGGCCAACGGGAAATCGGTCCCTGCCCGTCTCCAGGGGTGGTTCCCGGGGGCACACCTGGGCACCGTGTCCCCCAGTGCTCTGCCCCACCTGGGGGC
This sequence comes from Phyllostomus discolor, assembly GCF_004126475.2. Taxonomy (NCBI): domain Eukaryota; kingdom Metazoa; phylum Chordata; class Mammalia; order Chiroptera; family Phyllostomidae; genus Phyllostomus; species Phyllostomus discolor. Next base: position 40,892,454 of record NC_040915.2, on the reverse strand, counting down.
CTGGGCCGGTCAAAGTGCCCTGGCCTCCTGCCAGCAGAGTCCAGGGTGCGAGTTCCAGGACAGCGGGGGGCCTATGGACAGGAGGAGGGGCCGCAGAGGACCACTAGAGCCTGCCCCCGCCCCGGAGGAACCCGAGGGGCCTGTTGGCACTTCCTGTCGACAGGGTGCAACATTAGCAGGGCCCCCCCGTTCCCACCCAGGGCTGTGCCGTCCTAACGCAGATGCTGGGTGGCGTGGGGGGGAAGAAGCCAAGCAAGGTCCTTCCATGCGTGGGACCCTCTGAGGGGGAGGAAGAGTCCACCCGGCCCCTCCCAGGAACAGGGACCCGCCCCGTGGTGGGCGGCTGGCTGGCAGGGGAGCAGGGCTGAGCGTGGGCCTGGAGAACCTCATGTGATGCCCCCCTGGGGTCCCACTCGGAGCCTGGATCTCTGTGGGGGGGTCTCCCTGAGAGGCAGCCCACCCGGGGATGTGGGGCGAGCGGCCTGAACCCCCTCCCCGTGCTGCCCGTGACTCGGTGCCCCCAGCACTGCCCTCCAAGGGCAGCGGCCCGGCCTAGCCCCACACACCCCTTCCAGCGTGCGCCCACTCTCAGCAACAAGGGCCCATTCAGCCGGGCCCGCCCGCACGGAGGGCAGGGCAGGGGGCTCGGGCAGCGTGTCCTACAGCGTGAGTCACACCCCCCAAAGGGCAAGGAGAGGCCGTTCCCGGAGGAGCCACGACACGGGTCCCGGCGTGCGTGAAGAGGCAGCCAGCCCCACTCACACAGAAGGGCATGAAAGCCGACCCCACGATGGCAGGTTGGGGGTCGGGGACAGCCTGTCTAGGGCCTGGAAGGGTTAGGGTGTGGGCCGCACCCACCACCCAGACACCACAGAGCCTCCCGCCGCTGCCCCAGGCCGACCCCACGGCTCTGACCGCTCCCCACCTTTGCCACGGCATCCTGCCAGACCTGGCCTGTCTGCCCACCAACCCCCACACGGCCGGCACCTCCTCTGAAGCCAGACCACCCCTGAGGGCAACCCGAGACCCTCCGTCCACCACGCAGACCTGACGCCTGGACGGGGCTCCTGGTCTCCCTGCTCACCGGTGACCCAGGGAACTTCCCCGTGTGCCCTGGGGTGCACGGCCCGGGGCGAGGGCCACTGAGCTGCAGCGACACCAGGAAACCGGTCTGTCCTCCCGCCCGATGCGCCTCCGGTGGCCGGGACGTCAGCTTCCGGGTCAGGACTCTGGGGCGCCCGGAGCGCCCTCCACACGCTCTCTTCCGGCCACGACAGCACATTTCAGGGCCCACGCTGGGCGCCCACGGCGACAGGACACGGGCCCACACCCTTGGGGGGGGGGTCAGGGAGCGCCCGGAGTGGGCGTGGGCGTCAGGCCGCACGTCCTGGGGCTGGCGCTGCCCCGGCCTCCACCTGCTCACCCACGCGGGACCGGGGCCCGCAGCGGGCTGCCCGGGCGGTGACCGGCGACGGCTGCACAGTCTCCGCAGAGCGGGAGTCCTGCGGACTCCCCGGCACGTGGCCTGTCGAACACGAACGTGGCAAGTGCTGCCGCTCCTCCCGTCCCACCTGTTCTGCTCGGCCGTGCGCCCCGCTGGGCGGCAGGCCGTCCCGTCCCGGGCACACGTCTGTGCGTCTGCCCTCTCTTCCCGGCGCCGCGCCCCGGGGCTGCGCAGCCGCACCCAGGCCTCGGCCTCGGCCGCGAGGGTGCTGCCGGGGCCCCTCCCCCGAGTGCCTGCACCACCACGAGCACGCGAGTAGGTCTGCCCGAGGGAAGTCTGCCCCCCTGGACCAGGTGCTGCTGCTAAAGGGTAAACTGAGGCACGCCCGAGGTCTCTGGAGGGAACCGGGCGGCACTGAGCCGGGCGCGGCCTCTCACGGGTGAGGAGAAGTGAGTGGAGACAGGACCGGGTCGGCCGGGGCGTCGGTTGTCCACGGGCCCACGTGCGCGGGTTCGAGAGCCGGCTCCGGCTGGGGCTCCGGGGCCTCAGAGCCACCCGGCGAGCGGCCAGGCTGAGCGGGTGCCGCGCTGTCCTGACGGCTGAAGCGCGACCTCGAGGAAGGACCCGGGAGAGGACGCGGCAACCCTCGCCCGTGGGAGGACAGGGAGGTTCCTCCACGGTGTCTGACTCACTTAGAACCCCCGACCTCACACCCCGGCTCTCCAAGGGCCCTGCCTGCTGGGGTCAGCCAGCGCCCTGCGGGCCGGTGGCGGGGGACGCCAGTGGCTGCAGGGAAGCTCCCCCGGCTCCAGCAGGTCGTCCTCCTGCCAGGAGGCCGGCCCCACACCGTCGGGGCCAGGGCTGCACAGACAAAGGGACCCGCCGGGCCGGCAGCCTTGGCCTTGGCCCTGTCCCCGACGCCCGCGGACACGGCTCTGGCCTGCACTGGGGCCTCGGAGGGAGGCCGGCGCCCGCGGCCGCGGACTGGGCAGCCCTGCCGGTCCCGTGGCCCTCGGGAAGAAAGGCTCGGGGCGAGGGCAGCGGAGGGCCACAGAGCTGAATGGGGCCGCTGGCTCAGGCAGGGGTGGGGGGTGCCAGGCAGGAGAGCTGGAGCCGCTGGTGGGTGGGGGTGGGGCTGGGAGACAGAGCCCCAGGGCCAGCCAGGCGGAGTGCTGGGTGCCAGCAAGGGGCACCGGGGCGGGGCCGCGGGGTGCGGGCTGCGCTGTGCGGCCAGGAAGCTGGGGCTGGTCCCGGCCGGGAGGCGGCCGGAGCAGCTTTGGGGCCCAGACCCTCACAGACAGGCTGCCCGGCACGGGGGGCCTGAGCTCGGAGCCCCGGCTCCAAGGTTTCCCGCACAGTGACCTCCGGTGAGTCGCTCCGCCACAGAGCGGCCGGCAGGCTGTCCCCAGCCACTGGCCAGAGGTATCCTCTTCATGACAGCAACGCCCGCTCGCTGGGGTTGAGAGAATTAAAGGTGACAAATCTCATGAAATGTCCAGGGTCTCACCCAGGACACGTCACTGTTGCTGCTACTCTCGCTCTGCCCGGGCCTGCTGCCCTCCCCGGGGCCCCGCCGGCCCCTCCGTGCCCCCCAGGTACCCACAGCTCGCTGCCTCTGCCAGGGGCTGCGGCTGCCCCTGGGGCGCAGGACAGGACAAAGGGGTGAATGTGGACCCACCGAGTCAGGCAGAAGCCAGCGGGGCTGCCGCCCGGGCGGGGCGCAGGAGGGTGAGGGGTGCTGTGCCTGAGCCGAGGGCCCTGTTTGCACAGCCGGGTCCGCCCCCCGCCCCGTCAAACAGAAGACAGGTTTTCACCGTCAGCCGCAGCCATGGAAGGGGTCTCACAAAGGGGTGACTGACAGGTGGGGACGGCCAAGTCGGGGCGTCCGGGCTGTCAAAGCGGCCGGGTGGGCGGGCAGGAGCGGGCACGTCCCCGGAGGGCCCATTCCCGGCTTATCTCCCGGGTCTCGGGGCCCCGGCTGGCCTCCGTGAACGCTGCCTGAACCCCCGGCGTTCGGGGGCGGAAACCGGGGCAGGAGCCGTGCTTCCAGCCCCTGGAGGGGCTTCCCCGGGGGGGGGCCCTCGCTGTCCTCACCCCGGGCCCCGGCCACACCGTGGGCTCGGCCGTGGCGGTCCGTACACGACGTGCCCCTTCGTGGTGCCGACCCGCGGGTGGGGGCGGCGGGCGCCGCCTCCGGGTCAGACACGCCTGCGGCTTCGTCATCCCGGCACCTCGAGCCGACCTTCTCGGAAGCTCCGCCGCCTCGCCCGTGGGCGGGTGACCCTGCCGCAGGGCTCCGGGGAATCGAGAGAGAACTCGGTCACACGAGCCGAAGGCACGGCCGAGCGCGGACCAGCGCCGCGTGGAACGGGGCGGCGGCACCTGGAGCGCGGCGCAGCCGCAGGCCCCCAGGCCCCCCGGCCCCTCTGCACCGGGCCCCCCGCGCACGCTCCTGGGTCTGGGATCGGAGGGGGAGTCGGGAGGGGTGACTCGCTGGGTGGCCCGGCCGAGTGCTGGGAACAGTGAGGTGGCTCAGTTTCCCCTCCTACAAAGCGGACCGAGTCACCTCCTGAGGCCGTGGGAGGCTAATGAGTCAGTGTTGGCGAAACACGTCCCAGCCCAGATGAAAGAGCATCCGGAGGGGCCGGCTGCCCGTGGGGGCTGGAGGCGGTGGGCGCACACATGCACACGCATGCACATGCATGCACACACGTGCACACGCACCCCCCCCCACACACACGTGCATGCCCCGGGCCCTCAGCACCACACCCACACCCAGATCGCACGTGGGCGCCGGGCCAGGCCCCCAGTGGGGCCAATGCCTCGCACCGGCACCGACCCCGGCCGGCCTGCAGGCCCCGGCCCGGCCCCCAGCGTGGAGAGGGGGCCCGGGGCCGCTGCCATCGCCTCGGAAGGTCGGCCGGAGAGACACAGGGGGGTGGCGGGACCCGGCCCAGCTTCACATCCTGCGTTTGGCGCCAAGAGCAACCTCGTGGATAAACACCCACCAGCCGGAGGGCTCTGTGCTCCAGCCACAGCTGGACCCCTCGCGTCCCGCTCCGGAGGGCCGGCCAGCCGGCCCGCCGCCCGAGGACACCACGGGGCAGAGAGCAGACCGTGGGCCTCAGGGGCACCGGCTACTCCTGCCGCCCACACCCTGCCCCCCAGCCCCTGCCTGTCCCGGCTCTGCCGTCTCTGGTCGGCCCTCGCCGGCACCACTGCAGGTCTCCGGGGTCCTCGGGGCGGCCCCTGTGTCCGAGGGTCCCATCGGAGGGGAACGTGAGGGCCAAGCACATGAGGACGCCCGGGACCCGGACAGAGTGAGGTTCCCTGCCAACAGTGTCTGAGGGGGTCCCGTGTGAGGATGGCTGTGCTTTGGATTTGGGGTTGAAATACACGCTCCAAACTAAAGCTCTCCTGTTTCTCCGTGTGCCCTTTCATGCAGACACCGGCGACTTGAGAACCACACGTGCAGCCCTCCTCCGGGCCCTCCTGGGCGGCTCTGACCTGGGACGGCCGCCCCGTCCCCCGTCGAAGACCGCCCCCGAGTCCGTAGGTGCCGAGCAAACAGAGGGGCCCGGGGGAGGAAGCAGGCGCCCCAGGGCAGGCCACAAGTGCCCAGGGCGCTTTTGCTTTAAACTGCAGAAGGGCAGAGACCTCAGGAAGCCAGCTGGGCCCACTCCCGGGATCGCTGCCCCCTCTGGGTCCGGAGACCGGGGAACTCAGACAGGGCAGTGCCCGCAGCGAGGTCAGAGCCGCAGGGTCACTTGCAGAAATAGCCACCGAAGCGCCAGATTCGGCGGAGCAGCCACCTGCCCGGATGTCGCCCGGAACTCCCTCTCCAGGCCCGGGGAGCCGCGTCCAGCCCGTCTGGTGGCCGGAGGGAAGTGGCCCCCTCCCACTCGGCAGGAACCCAGAGCCTCGGCCCATCCATCACTGTCAGGCTCCGAGAGCGGCCTGGCTGCCGCAGCTTCCGCCACACACAAGGAGGAACGGGGGTCCCGGGGCTGGGGCTGGCACGGGTGCCCCAGCCAGGCCACGGTGCCCTGCCAAGCACACGCTCGCCTCCTCCTGGGGTCGCGCGGCCCTGCCCAGCCTTCCCTCTCGGCAGCCCCCGCTGGACGGAAGCCCCGCAGTGGCGGGAGCCGGGAGCCAGCCTGGCCTCCCTGACAAGCGTTTCCAGCCGGCAGCCTCTCCTGAGCCCCCTCCAGGGCCGGAGCCCCCAGGGCTGTGGTGTGCTTGGCCCTGCCCAGCTCGGGGCTGCCAGGGGGAGCCCCAGTGTGGCAGCAGCTGCCTCCATGCCAGGTGCGCCTGGCACTCTCCCCGGGGGGGGGCAGCACACACGCCCACACCGGTCCCGTTGCAGGAGCCTCCGTTTGTCCGTCCATCCGTGGGCGTCTGTCTGACCTCCAGGGGGCACGCCCCCCAACCCTGGCCCAGCAGCTCCCTGACGTGACCCCCCAGAGACTGGGGTGGGCAGGGCCCCACCACAGCTCAGCTCGTGTCGGCTGCGGGGCGAGGGACAGAGGCGGCCCTGGGCCCGGGGGCCTGTCTGTTCTGCGTCTCAAGGCTGTCTCAGCGTGGCGTCCCTCGGAACAGACCCCGAGCCGTCGGCCAGAGCGGGGCCGCCTCAGGAGCCTCGGTGGAGGAGAGGGTGGGCTCGCACTGTGGGGCCCTGGCTGGCACCAGCACCCGTGCGAGGGCCCCAGACAGCTCTGCTCCGCACTCGCAGCGGCCGCTCCGCCTGTGCCCGCGAGTTCCCTGGGCCTTGCCCTGCCCTGGGCTGGAGCTGCGGGGCCGGAGGCAGCTCCTCTGAGCCCAGGAGCCGGAGCCACGAGGGACTGACGGCCGCTGAGCTGCCCCCTCGAGGTGCAGACGGAGAGGCCGGGGCCCGAGGAGGGTGGGCATCAGGCCGTGCCCCCGACTCCCGACGGGGCTTGAGGCTGGCTCGAACACCCGCACCCCCGGGGGCCGAGACCCACGTCCCCACGACGCAGAGCACAGAGGCCCCTGTCGCCAGGCACGGCGGGTGTGTCAAGTCCCGGCTGGGCTGGTTTGCCCCACGGGTTTAAGGCCACGGGTTGGCCCCAGGTTCTACTTGCTGAGCACCCAGGACATTCTGCCTCCGGTCCAGCGCTCTGTCTCCCCAGCCCCCCACCCGGCGGCCGGACACAGAGGAAGGGCGGGCTCCCAGCTCTGGCTGGGCAGTCTGAGGCCCTCAGCCACCCTCCTGGGCTGGTCCTGGGCTGACACTGGAGCCCTGACTCAATCGCTCTTTATCCACGAAGGAATCTGGTGGAGGCTGGGGAAAAGCTGAGGCTCACCCGGCCCCGAGCCAAGGGGCCTCGAGATGAAAGGTCACACTGGGTGGCTGCCCCGGCCTCCTCGGTCCCGAGCCAGCTTCTGCATGAAATCAGATGTGGACGCTCTCGGGTGTCCTGGCTGGGCACTGGGCTACCACCCAGCCCGGCCGGGCCGGGCCGGCCGGGGTGGAAAGACACACGGGGGAGGCAGACCCTCCAGCCTCGGACCCTCCAGCCTCTAACCCTAACCCTCCCAGGAGTGGGGGGAGTGCTCCCCGGCGCCAGGAGCACACGGCAGCCAACCAGTAACTGCGGCTCCCGGCTGCTGCCCGGCTGCTGCCCGCCTGATGCGCAGGACCTGTCTGTGGTTCTGCTTGGTGACGCCTGCTGCCCGGAGACCCTGCCGGGCCCCTGAGGCCCGTGGCACAGGACGGCCGCAGCCCCGGCCGCCGGCGCACAGCACTGCCAGCCCTCGTGCCCCCGGCAAACGACGCCTGAGCACAAGACAGAGGGCCGGGGGCCGCTGATCTAGCTACTCCACAGAGCACTACACGGTGACAAAAAAGTGGTGACAAAGACCCAGACAAGAAAGTCAATGCCGCGTGGCTTCACGCACAACACACGGTCAGAAACGCCAGCCGGCCTGAAGCGACGGCGCGAGGGGCCTGTGGCTGGGGGCACGCCCCTCACCTTGGCTTCAGCGGCGAGGTCACGGCGTGCGCTCCGGCCGGAGTCGGGGTCGAGCACTCACTGCAGCACTGACTGGCACCTTGTCGGAACGGGGACAGCAGGACAGTCGAATGGAGGCGATTACATCGGGCCCCTCCTTACGTTTCGCACCAGAGGTAAGCTGCCAGAGGACCAACGCCGCCCTGTGAAATAAAGCGAAACGAGTTCCGGCTGGCGTGGCTCAGTGGACTGAGTGACGGCCTGCACACCCAAGGGTCGCCGGTTCGATTCCCAGTCAGGGCACAGGCCTGGGTTGCGGGCCAGGTCCCCAGCAGGGGGCGCATGAGAGGCACCCACCCACGGGTGTTTCCCTCTCTTTTTCTCTCCCTTCCCCTCTCTCTAAAAATAAATAAATAAAATTTTTAAAAAAGAAACAAAAATGAGAAATTCTGTAAATGAAGAACTGGGAAAACTTCACGCCACGTCTCGGCCGACAGGGGAGTCCCTGACGCAGGACCAGCGCCTGCGAACAGCGGGATGGCGGCCACAGCAGAGAGGTGGGTCCCTGAGGCCCCTCCCCGGCCCCGCAGCCCCCCGCGCTGCAGCGTGGGCCCTCCGACCCCAGGGGCCTCAGCACGTCCCCGTCTGCCACCCGCGGTAGGGTGCAGACCACAGCGACTCCTGCCAAGTGTCCACGGTTCCTGGGACGTGCTCCTGCCCTCGCCCCCCGCCGTGTGCCCTGAGCCCACCAGCGCCAGGCCCCTGCGGGGGACACTGCCTGTCCACAGGGGCCGCCTGGGCCACGACCCCGGAGACAAAGGCAGCTGGGGAGAGAGGCTGTGCTCAGGGCCCATCCCAAAAAAGCTGCTCTGGAAGTTTGTCGAAGGAGCGCGTGAGGGACAGAGTGAAGTGATGAGTGAGTGCGGTGGGCCTCGTGGGCCCCGACTCAGGAGGCCGACCGCCAGCCCCTCTCCGCCCCCTGAGGCTGGGGCCTCCCCACCACGGAGACTCCTCCTCCGGGGTCACGGGAAAACTGGGGCGCAGGCCCTATCTCCAGAGGCGAGAGGCTCTCTGCCTCCCTGTCCCCCCACTGCTGTCTCCGCCCCTCTCCCCCCCTTCCCCGGAGACAGCCAGCGGGCTCCCCTCTGCTCAGTCCCCGGCTGGGCCCTGGGGGCTCCGAGAAGAGCTGGGGGGGGGGTTCCGAGCCCCGAGGGGGCCCCTGGGACTGGTGCTCTGTGCTGTCCCCGAGGGCAGGGGCCGGCATCTCCGGGATGCTGCCAGAAGGGCTATCCCAGCATCCCTCCATGGGCAGGCTGCCCCCTCCTGCCCCAGGCTGACCGGGAGCTTGGGTTCCTCAGGCTGGGGGCCGGGTGAGCCCTGAGCCCTCCGTGGGGACCCGGCTTGGCCCCTCCCCTCTGGTCCTGGCTGGGCCAGGCCTCCCTGGAAATGACAAAGGGGCCTTAGTCATTTCCCTGGGACTTGCGAGTCCCGCTGCCCGGCCCTGAGTAAACAAACCGGCATCTGCCCCAGAGGCATGGCCTGCCCAGCAGCCACAGGGACTGTGGAGGGGGCACCGGCCCACGCACAGGTGAGGGCCCGGGGTGGGGGGCCGGGGGGGCCGGGGCCAGGGCCGCAGCCCACGCAGGCATGCGGGCCGCACCGCTTCGCCCCCACCCAGCCCCGCCCCTCAGCGCCCCTGTAATTTGGAAGTGACATCATCCCATCCCGGCCGGGTCTGATGAAAACTCCCCGTTCACAGGGGCGAAGTTTGTGGTGATCTCAAAATAGCCCCCGAGAGCTGCCCGCCTCCCCGGGCATGCCCGGAAGCCACGCCCGCCCAGGACAGAGGTCGCCCGGCTCCCAGGCCTTTGATGGTCTCAGAGGCTGGAGGAAGCTTCCAGAAGGGCAGTGGGGTCAGGGCTCGGTCCACGGGAGCCACGGGAGCAATGCCGCCTGCTCGGGGGATGGGTGCATAGGAAGGAAGGAAGGAAGGAAGGAAGGAAGGAAGGAAGGAAGGAAGGAAGGGGGGAGGAAGGAAGGAAGGAAGGGGGGAGGAAGGAAGGAAGGAAGGGGGGAGGAAGGAAGGAAGGAAGGGGGGAGGAAGGAAGGAAGGAAGGGGGGAGGAAGGAAGGAGGGGGGAAGGAAGGAAGGAAGGAAGGAAGGGGGGGAAGGGGGGAGGAAGGAAGGGGGGGAGGAAGGAAGGGGGGAGGAAGGAAGGAAGGGGGGAGGAAGGAAGGAAGGAAGGACGGAAGGAAGGAAGGAAGGGGGAGGAAGGAAAGAAGGGGGAAGGAAGGAAGGAAGGGGGGGAGGAAGGAAGGAAGGAAGGAAGGGGGGAAGGAAGGGAGGGGGGAGGAAGGAAGGAAGGAAGGACGGAAGGAAGGAAGGAAGGGGGGAGGAAGGAAGGAAGGAAGGAAGGGGGGAAGGAAGGAAGGGGGGAGGAAGGAAGGAAGGAAGGACGGAAGGAAGGAAGGGGGGAGGAAGGAAGGAAGGAAGGAAGGGGGGAAGGAAGGAAGGGGGGAGGAAGGAAGGAAGGAAGGACGGAAGGAAGGAAGGGGGGAGGAAGGAAGGAAGGAAGGAAGGGAGGAAGGAAGGAAGGAAGGAAGGGAGGAAGGGGGGAGGAAGGAAGGGGGGGAAGGAAGGAAGGGGGGAGGGAGGAAGGAAGGAAGGAAGGAAGGGAGGAAGGGGGGAAGGAAGGAGGGAGGAAGGGGGGGAGGAAGGAAGGGGGGAGGGAGGAAGGAAGGAAGGAAGGAAGGAAGGAAGGAAGGAGGAAGGAAGGAAGGAAGGAAGGGGGGGAGGAAGGAAGGGGAGGGAGGAAGGAAGGAAGGAAGGAAGGAAGGAAGGGGGGGAGGAAGGAAGGGAGGAAGGAAGGGAGGAAGGAAGGAAGGAAGGGGGGAAGGAAGGAAGGGGGGAAGGAAGGAAGGAAGGGGGGGGAAGGAAGGAGGAAGGAAGGGAGGAAGGAAGGGAGGAAGGAAGGAAGGAAGGGGGGTCCGACCAAGCCTGGGCAGCGAAGGCTGCCGCCCAGCAGGCAGGCACAGGCGCTGCCACGGTGTCGGAACAGACAGCAGACGCTGCTGCTGCGGAGTCAGGCCCCCGGGGGGACCTCAGGAGGGGCCTGGGGTGGGGAGCTGGGCAGGGGGAGAGGGCAGGCCAGGCGGCAGGGGCCGGGCTCCCTCCACCCCTCGCCGAGGGCTCCTCCTGTCACCAACGGCGTCCCAGGGAGGGCGAGGACCCGCTGGGTCTCCCACAGCGGCTGCGTCAGAGCGGGGTCCCTGACACACTGGCCCCCCGAGTCTCCGGGGTCAGGATGCAGCCCCTCCCCACGGCCCCGACGGGCACAGCTGTGACATCAGTCACCTCTCTGAGCCTCGGCTTCCCCTCTCGAGGGGGGTTTGTGCTGGGAGTCCTCTTGGCCCCGCTTCCTGCGTCCAGGCCAGCAGAGTGGACGGATGGACAGACAGACGGGTGGACAGGCTGGCTTGCTGGTGCGGGGGGGCTGGGCACCGACGGTTAAGCTTCCTCGAGGCTCCCAGGAAGGGGCCTGTTCCGCGGACTTCCTGCCCCCACGCCCATGGGGCAGCTGGCAGGACACATCCTGGCCGCCCGCCAGCCCCCGGCATGCCTGTGGGTGACTCCTGGCGCCAGGCCAGATGCAGTCACACGTCCCAGGGGCCCCTCGGCATTCTTGGCTTTGGCTTCCTGTGACGCGGGGCCCATGGGGACGAGCAGAGTCGTCTGGGGGGGGGGGGGGATGCTCAGCAGTGCTGAGTCTCCAAGGGGGAAAGGAGCTGCCCGTGGGCGGGGGGGGGCACGCGGAAGCCCCACTGCAGGACTGAGGGGGTCCCCACACAGATGCACGAGGAGGCAGGGCGTTCGCTCGGGCTGGGCGTGGCGGGCAGGCTGGGACCAAGGCCTGGGGTGCAGGGAGGACAGGGCAGCGCTGGCCCCTGGGCACACGCAGGTGCTGGGGGCATCGGGACAGGGGGTGTCCAGGGCCTCCTACCTGATGGACGGGCTGGCAGGGGGCTTCGCTCGATGGACAAACGACGGATGCTGGGAAGGGGCGTGGCTGGGGGGCCACTGTGGGGTCAGCCATCCAGGCCGAGGGCCCCACCCCGTCCCCGCCACCAGCAGGGCCCGAGGGGCGAGAGTGGCAACAGCTGTGCCGTGTCGATGCCCTCGGCCTCATGTCCGCAGGCTGCAGCCACAGAGCCACCCAGGATTCCGCCGAGATCGGCTTTCGTTCAAAATAAATCTCTCCCCAGCTCGCATCTGATCTCTAGCAGTGAATGTCGGGAGGCCGTGAGCACAGGTCCGGGCTCTGAGAGGGGCCTCGCTGCTGGACACGTGGGGACGGTGGCCAGCCCTCACTCCCCCCGGCCAGCGGCCCGGCCTTCCTCGGTCTCCTCACCAGACCAGCCCTCGCCGGCCTCCTGTCCTCCAGCCCCGGCTTCCTCCTTCTTCCCGGGGTTCTCCCCCAGCTCTGTCCACCCTGGAGACCCCAAGACACGCGCCGGAGACACGAGGCCTTGTTTGCAGGGGGCACCTGGCATTAAACTCCACGTTTGCAAACCCCTGCTCTCCAGAAGCACACGCTGGCCTCCTGGCCCCAGGAAGGGGCGTGGGGCGTGGGGCGGGAGGGAGGTTTGCTGCTGGTCTGGGAGCGGGGGGCAGAGAGGACCGTCAGCTGTGCTGGACACTCAGCTGTCCAGCTGAGTCCAGCTCTCTCCTCCCAGGGCCGAGAGGGGAGGCGCAGGGACGAGTCCTGGGCCCTCAGCCACCGAGAACCTTCCTCGAAGGTTCCCCAAAGGTGCAGCCCGGGCCCGAGCTCCCACAAGGCCACCCAAGACCCCAGCCCCAGACCCTATTCAGAAACACCTTCCAGTGAGGTGCACCTGCAGCCTCAGCCAACCCCCAGCCCTTCTGGGGGGAGGTTCCTCTTTCGAGACCATTGAGAGTGGCTGGGCCTGGGCCTGGAGAAAGGGGCAGGGCCGCCCCCTCCCCACGGGACCACCGGCTGGAGGCCAGAGCGGGGGTGAGCCAGGAGGCAGAGCCTGAGGAGAGCAGGTGTGACGGGCGTCCAGGCCCATGGCCCCTCAGCGGCTTACCCACCTCCTGCCTGGGACCCCAGCCCTGACACAGACGTGGGGGAGACGGGGGCCCCACCTGCACCCGCCTCCATCTTGCCCCTGCTTCCCACAGCCCTGCCCAGGCCGTGAGGATAAACCAAATCCACCCCCCAGCCCTGGAGGGCCGCCTGGCCCCCAGGTCTCCTGCTGGATGGGCCTGGTCGCCTGCTCGGAGGTACGGGGCTGTCCAGCAGGAGGAGGTGGAGGCTGGGCCACCAAAGGCAGGGGGGGCCGGGGCACGTCTGTGTTTACTGGTTGGCTCTGAGGGGCTGGGATGCTGACTGCTCCCCTCGCTGGGCAAAGGTGCCCGGTGGGGGGCAGGCCGGCCTGGCAGTCCCACTCTGTGCTCCGCAGGCCCGGAGAGCCCGTGAGGAGGGGGGTTAAGAATGGCTCACACCACTGAGTGCCTGTGGGTGCTGGGCGCGGGGCGATCCCTGGGTGCCCCCACCCGCTGTGGCTGGGTCAGGGGAGAACGTGGAGGCTTGGAGGCCCGGGGGCTGGAGGCAGAAAGCAGCCAGGTGGCGGAGCGTGCCTTCACACGGCTCGCAGACGCCGAGGAGGGAGAGGACCCGGTCCTTGCAGGTCCCGTGTCCCGGGCAAGGGGGTGTCTCCAACCCCCAGGCCACCTCGGCGGCCGCTGAAACACAAGCACCGCACCCCCCAGCCCAGCAAACACTGGGCGCCGACTGTGTGCTCCTCTGCGTGCTGGGCGCCGGAGTCCGCAGGCTGGTGGGCAGGACCGAGGGGGGTGGGCCGCAGTGCAGGGGTTGGGCCTCAGGCACAGCGGGGCCCAGGAGCGGCCGCCACGCTGGGCTCTGAAGGCTGAGTAGGAGTTTTCCGCCGGGATAAGCGTTCCGAGTGGAAAGTCGGTGTGTGCAAAAGCGTGGCGCCCGGAAGGGCACGCTGCACGCCAAGGGCCTCGTGCGCCAGGAGGGGAAGCCGGGAGGGAGTCCCATTCGGGGACCTGGTCCCTGGGACCAGGGCCTGGTTCTCGGCCCTGGTTCCGGTGGCCCCAGTCCCTCTGTCACCCTGCCCTGAGCCCCTCTCGCTATTCCCAGACACCCCCCCAGGAAAGCCCCCAGCTGGGAACCAGGTGGCTCAGGAGGCCCCCGCCCACCGACGCCACAGCAGGGGTGCTGCCCGGGGGGGCAGGCGCTTCCTGACTCGGGCTCGGGTCTCTGGGGGGCACGGGGCGGTGTGGAGGGGCAGCTCTCCGCGGGCATTCCGGCTCCTCCTCGACAGCCTGCCCGTTTCCTGCCCTGGCTGCACACACCAGCCCTTCCTCCGCCAGCCGCCTCCTCCGGCCCCTGCCCGCGGCCTGCCCCGCAGTGACCTTGGCCGGGACAGCACGGGCCTTGTCCTGCCCGCTCGGGGTTTGGAACCAGCTGCGCCCTCGGCCGAGCCTCCTGCCAAGAGGCCCCTGCCTGCCAGCAGGGGCGCCGAGCCAGGTGGGGGGGGGCCGGCCTGGCCCTCTGCACCCCCCCCCCCCCCGCTGCCTCCAGCCCAGTCTCACCTCCGTGGCTCCTGCAGTGGGCTGGACCCCCGAGAGAGAGGTGCGGGCTGGATGGAGATGGGCACCTACTATGTGCCCAGGGTGGACTTCGACCTCTGACTTTGAAGTCTCACCCATTGGGGGGCCGGGATTCAGGCAGGAGGGCCCCCAGGATGCAGCTGGGAAAGGTGCCAAGACTGGGGAGGCCAGACCTGAGCCCCGTGCCAGCTCCCCCACAGGCAGGTGCAGGAAGGCTGGCTCGGTGCAGGTGGGGGCCCAGACCCCACCCCACCCCCGGGGCTCTGGCCGTGGGCCCGCAGCACCCCAAGGACATTCACAGTTTGTCCAGTCCCCTCCCACAGAGTCTGGGGGCCACCCTAAGTAGCGATCCCTGACAAACCCCCAGCAAACGTCTCCTGCTTGTTGCTGAGACCCGGGCTGATGCTGGACCGGCAGAGCTCAGGCCCTCAAGCAGCCCCACAGCCCTGGGACCCGTGGCCACGCAGGGGGCAGCGGCAGCTGCACATGGTGCCCGCCCAGCCGGAGGCCCTCTGATCAGCTCCCCGCCCGGCCCGGGTGCACAGGGCAGGCCCGAGGCTGCAGAGGGAAGGTGCCGGGCCGGACTCCGTCTCTCAGATGTGGTTTCCCAAGTGTGCGCCCTGGGAGCCCGCCGGTGGTGTCCCCGTCCAGGCCGGCCCAGGCGTCCCAGTGCCCCCCGAGGTCCCCTCACCCGGAGCCCGTGCAGCCACGTCTGTGAACGAGAGGCTGTAGCCCTTCGTGGGGGTCTGTGGGACTCGGCCTTGCCCAGCGGTTTGACCTTGTCCAAAGGAGAGAGCCGTCCCGGCAGCATGAGGCCGACCCGCCAGGATGCGGGAGAGGGAGGGGAGCCCGAGGCCACCTCCTGGGCTGTGTCTCCAGCCACTGCACTTACCGCACCCGTGCCGTGTGGGGGCCGGCGGCACGGCCACCAGCACGTTTGGGTGCAGTGACGCCCCAGGGGGTGTCTGCACGAGTTTACACGGTAAACCTGTCCGTGGGAGTTCAGTGTGTCACAGGAGGCTCCTCCCCAGCCCCGTCCCCCAAGACGGAGTCCTGGGAACGTGACTACTCACGGCTTCCCACAAGGCCAGGTGTCGGCAGCCGCCACAGCCGCCTGGACAGCCGCACCAGGGACACGCGGGGAGGCTGCACAGGTGTGGCCCTCAGGTGGGCAGGTGGCTCCCGGGGGCCAGGACCCCAGGCCAGGGGAGGGTGCTCGTCCCCAGCACGGCCGCCAAATCCAAGCCGGAGGGCCCCGTCCACACACAGACAGAGGCCCAGACGCGGAAAAGCTCCCGGCAGACTTTTAAAACCCCACTTCTGGGCTAAATTGAAGTCCAAGGTTCTGGGACCAAATTTCAAGTCCAGCATCAGAGCAAACCGTGCAAATCTGACAGGCCCCCTCTCCCCCGAAAGAGCCCACCCTCCCCCTAGTCACCTGGGGCTCAAGGGCCTGCAGTGCTGGGTCTGGGGGTGCCGGTGGGAACAACCAGGCACGTGGGCAGCCGGACCCAAAGCCCAGCTCCGGCCCAGCGGAGCACTGGGGCCTCCGGGTGGGGCTCCTGCCCTCGGACCGCCCAGGCCCTCGCCATGGCAACAGGATGTCCGTCCATCCACATCTTCCTGGTGGCCCTCATCCCCTCCCAGGCTGCTGCAACCTTCAGTCAGTTTAACTTGAGGTAGGAAATTTGTACGGATACGTACAAGGTGGCAGGCTGGTTACCAGCCATCACACACTCTGAGAGTAAGGGAGACAGTTCCCTGGGACAGATGACAAGGTCCCCCCCCACCCCAGCCAGAAAGGGAAGCACCAGCCCGGAACGGAGGCCCCTCCAGCCCACGTGCCCCCGCTCCCGCCCGAACCCTGGGGCCCTGCCCGCTCCGGCTGCTCCGGCAGCGCTGACGTGGTCCCCGGCCTCGGGCCGGGGGGAGCAGGTGTCGGTAGGTTTACCCTGCCGCCCAGCTGTGCAGAGACCGGCAGCCAGACCGTGTGAGGGGCCGGGGCCCCTCCCGCACGCGGGCCCAGGGGGAACGACCGGCCGCCAGCTCCTTCTGGGGCCCTGTGCCCACAGAGCAGCCGCTCGGGGCCGCGGGTCTCGGGCCCTGTCAGGGCAGGCGGGCGTCTGCCTCCTGGGGCGGCCGTGAACAGGACTCCCCGCCAGTAAAACACGCCGCCCGAGGCTGGGGAGCCACAGGAGGGAAGCGGCCGTGAGCTGCTGGCTGCGAACACGGGCTCGACGCCCCTCTCCCGGCCGGCCTGCTCCGCGCCGGCGGGGGTTCGGATTGCTCCGCCATTTTCTGGCGGCAGAGAGCCCTGGGCCGTGCTCGGGGTGCAGCGGAGGCCTCGGGGTGCGCGCACTCGGCCACACACGGGGAGGTCCGGGCAGCAGAGCGTCCCGGGTGCCTGCCGGAGACCCGGGCACGGGTGGGACCACGGACACAGTGGAGGCGCCCTGCACCCACGGGACGTCCGCCAGGGCACCCTCTCAGTCCCGCTCAGACCACCCCGAAGGGGGACGCACCCAGACGTCCGTCTCCCCCACCGCCACCGCCATCACCCACCGCCATCACCCACCGCCGGCCCATTTCGTTCCAGAGGGGGAGACCATTCTCGAGCCCGGGGCCCCAGGTGCTGAACTCTGGGACGCACCTTCAGAGCCTGCTCTCGCGCTCCGCCCCACAGCCCCCCCCAGGCCCTGGCCGAGGCCCCCGGCCCGGCCGCTGCGGCGAGTCCGCCGAGGGCCCAGCACAACGTCGTCCCGAGACCCTGGTTTCAAAGCCCGACGCAAACCACACACGTCTGGACACTCCTCGCGCTTCCTAACGGACCCCCGAGTGTTAGTTCTGCGGGAGCCCCGTGACCCGTGCAAGGCTCCCCGGGTCCCCGGGAGCCGCGGAGCAGCAGCCCTGGTCCGGAGCCCCAGCCTCGGGCCGAGTAACCTTGTCCACATCCCACACGGAGCAGCCCCGCGGAGGCTGACGGCACCAATAAAACTGTTTATGGGCCGGCGGGGGAGGCAGCTGGGGAGACGCCTCTGCCAACCCTGGGAGCGAGCGCTCGCTGGGCCCTGGGCAGCGATCAGAGTGCAGGCACGGGTTCCGTGAGGCCCTGGGCGCCGTGACCCAGGGGAGGGGCCCTGGGTGTCCAGACCCCGGAGAGCTGCAGCCACGCTCCCCAAGGACCCCTGCGTTCTGGACGCTGCCCGGCCCCAGACAGCCGTGCGGTTGTGAGGCCGACCCCGTGGGCGCTCCTGCCTTCGGGGGAGAAGCCGGCGGGATGAGCCCCTCAGGGCGCAGGTGCCGCAGTGCCATCGTGACCCTGTCCCTGGGGCGCTCGCAGGGCTAGGCCACCACGGCACCCCCAGGCCCGGCCCCCAGACAGCCGCCGTGCACACCGAGGCAGGTTCCAGGAGCCACTTGGTCACGTGGTGGCCTGAAGGGCAGCACAGGCCTGGAGTCTGGGGCCGCGCTGCCCCTGCCGGCCCCCAGGGGCTACGGGAGCTGGGACGAGACCCGGATGAGGGAGGCGGCTGGTTGGCTTCTCAGGAAGCTTCCGGAAGGCAGCCACACTGGGGCGGGCGCTGGCCTTCCTCCCGGGGCTGCCCGGGCCAGGGTGCGAGCCCCTCCCTCAGAGAGGGGGGGCCGGAGGGCTGGTGACGAGGCCCCAGCAGCTCCCAGGCCCTGGGCGGGCTGGAGTGTCCAAGGAGCGTGAACTGTGTCTTGCACGGTGAGATAGCAGCTTCCATGGCTGAGGACGATAAAAATAGCTCTTCCCTGGCGTCCCCTCCGAGTTCCGTGGGAAAGAGCCGCTGGCTGGAGCGCCGGCCCCACGGGCCTCGCGCTGACCCGGGGAAGGCGTGGGAGGAAATCTGGCCGGTGGGTGCCCTGCAGCTGCTGCGCGGCCTCCAGGCCCACCCTGCGCTGTCCCTGAGTGGCATGCGCCCCCCGGGGGTTCACAACGGGCCACAGCTCGTCTGGCGCCCACCCTCTCACGTTCTCTCCAAAACGTGTCTTTTCCCAGCCCCACCCCCGAGCGCCTGGTGAGTGCAGGGGACGCTGACACCCGGTCGCGCCCGCCCACAGGCTCAGACGCCGCTCCCCGTGCTTTGGCTGCAGCGCACAGCCATTCACAGCCACCCTGACGTGGCCTTCCGTGGGACGGGCTGCGGGACAGGAAGTCCCTGGAGCGCTGCTGACGGTGGGACCACGGGGCTCGGCCCCCCTCGTCTCGGCTTGGCCATCCTCGCTCGGCCTCTGTCCTCAGAAATGCCCCTCGTGGTGGCAAGGTGGCTGCCCACGGGTCCAGGCAGCTCACCTTATCCACCAACCTCTAGAGGCTTGCCCGCCCGGTGTCCTTCTGGACATGGCCAGGGAGATGCTCCCTCTTGTCAGGGGAGCCCAGGCCCTGGACGTGGGGCCCGTGGGCTCGGTCCTCCCGGCAATCCTGGGGGCTGCGGGGGAACCCGGGACAGCGCTGGCAGCCGGGCCCAGCCCCCGACGGTGGCAGGCTCCTCCGGCCTCCTCCCCTAGCAGCGGCCGGAGAGGCAGGGCCGGGCGGTCTTTCCCACGCGTCAGCTGTGTGATCCGTTAGAAAGAGTGTCGTCACCTCCTCACACTCGTCCTCAGCAAGGTGCCCCTTGCTGGCCCAGGTCTCGTGCCGGGAAAGTGAGCCTGGACGTGCTGACAGACCCGGCCACCCGGCGGTGCGACCGGCCTGCCTCTCACCCACTGG
The DNA here is from genome assembly GCF_004126475.2 of Phyllostomus discolor. Taxonomy (NCBI): domain Eukaryota; kingdom Metazoa; phylum Chordata; class Mammalia; order Chiroptera; family Phyllostomidae; genus Phyllostomus; species Phyllostomus discolor. The sequence goes on along the minus strand of NC_040915.2, from coordinate 40,873,649 downwards.
AGGCCTGTGCCGATGCCCCCAGCCGGGGACAGCAGCGTGTGGTCGCTGGAGGGCCCCAGTTCCGCGGGGCCCCAGCTCTGCCCTCCTCAGCTCCGTCCCCTGCTGACCGGAGAAGGTGCAGGGCCGCGTGGGTGGGGACGGCGTGCGGCGGGGTCTGGGGTCCCAGCCACGGTGCTCGTCCCTCCCAGGCTGCCCGCCGTCCACCTCCCACGCTGGGTGACCCACTGGCTCCGTGGCTGGAGCTCAGGCCCTCGGAACAGCCAGACCCCCCAGCGCTCGGGGACAAACCGCCACGCACGGTTTTCAAGGAACCCTGAGGTCGGGGAGCCCGAGTTCCCGGGGCTTGGCTCTCGGGGCCTCAGGGCCTGCAGGGTGTGTGTGTGGGGGGCAGCAGGCAGCATTCGAAGCCTCAGGTGGTCCTTGCAGGGGATTCGCACGCCCCGGGCGGGCTGTGAGAGGCGGGACCTGGGAGGAGCGTGTCCACGCCGTCTGGTCGGCTCGGGCCGGCTCGGGCAGGTCTCAGGTCTCTGCCCCCGGAGCCGGGTCCCGCCGGGGCCTGACCCCCGTGTGGCCGCACAGGCCCTCCTTCGGCCCCCACGTTTCCACGCTGCGTTCCGCGATCGGGGGGGGACTCGGCTCAGCGGTGGTTGTTTTCATCACATTAAAACCCAAATTAATTCAGCCATTTCTCCTGACCTGGAAATGTCGGGGAGATGAATTATTCATATCTTTGAAATCCATTCTCCCAAACATGTGCAAAAATAAATTGGGTTTTCCTCCTAAAATGGGCCGTGAGCTGGAGACCGAGGCTTTGCCGACAGAGAGCACAGGCCGGTGCTCCCGCCCCCCGTCCCGACCCCCAAGGCCAAGGTGTCAGGAGGGGGGGGGCTGCCGTGGGGACGGCGAGTCTCCGGGGCTGGAGCCACGGGGAACTGTGCCACAGGAGTCCCGTCCTGGGCAGGGGGCGGGGACAAGTGGACGTGGCGGGGAGGGAGGGCCAGGTTCCAGGACCCCCGGGTGTGCCCTGCTCGGTGGGCTCCTCACCCTCCCCTCGCCAGTGCCCCACTCTTCGGCCTGTAGAAGGAGTTTGCGGGGCCAGACCATGGCCTGAAGGCTCCTGTGGGCTGTGCATGAATACCCCGTGACCCAACCCTGACCTTCCTGAGTGTTCCAAAACGCACCGGGGGTCAGGGTCTGGATCTCCCCCCCAAGGCAGGCAGGCCCTGCCAGCCCCACCCAGACAGACGGCACCCGTGTGGGGTGTGGGAAGGGCCAGAGCACCCAGGAGCTGTTGAGGGAGGAGGAGGCAGGGGCGGGCAGCTTGGCCCCGGCAGCGTTCTCCCGTCGGCCGCTCCCGCGGCTGCGCGGGCATCTCCCCGGCGGCTCACGGCGTCCGGCACCCTCCCCGCTCCTCGGCCACCCACAGGTCCTCCTTGGTGGGCGTGCCACGGCACCTGGGCAGCTCCCGTCTGTCGGCGTCAGCTCTGCAGCCGCCCCTCACGGGCAGAGGAGCCACTCTGCGTCCCCGAGGGGTCTGCAGGGCGGGGAGAGGTGCGGGCACCTCAGGGTGTCGCCGCTCGGCAGCATGAGCTCCGGCGCCCGGCTGGGTGGGCAGCTTCCTGTCGGGGCTCCTACTCGGTCCTGAGACCTGGTGCAGCTCCGAGGGTCCAGCCGGACCCTCACTCGTTAGCTGAGGGCAGCGGTGGCCCTGCCCAGGGCCCCTCACTGAACCCAGGGGCCAGAGACACAACGGGGCTTGATCAACGCTTGGGAATCCTCAGCCCCACCTGCGTCCCCACCTGTGCCAGCAGGCGGACGCGTCCCGCAGGTGGGGCCCCCCGAGAGGAGGCCCCCACCGCGCAGCCTGGCACAGAGTGCGTCCCCGAGGGTGTCGAGGTCGGCATAGGTCTCCAAAAGCCGGCCTTGGGGCCAAGCAGCCTGGGGGGGGGGAGGGGGAGAGGGGCGGGCCGTTGGGGGGAGGGCCGTGGGGGGGGCAGGCAAGTGGGGGGAGGGGGCAGCTGGGGCCACCTGGACTCCCCTGCTGGAAAGCCAGGGCCGCCTCCGTGGGGCCAGAAGTGGGTGAGTTGGGGATCCAGCGCGGGGACCAGCCAGGGACCCGTGTGGGCTCACTGTGGTGGGGGTGCCCCCAGGAGCCTCTGCCCCTGGCTCTCCCAGGCCTTTCTCTGCTGTCAGGGGGCACCCCCGGAGGCTCAGCTACGTGGGCTGCCAAGGGCCAGGGACAGCGGGGGAGGCCTGCTCTCAGCTGCTGGGCAGGCCCAGAGTGGGGCCCGGGCTGACCTCACCTGCTCCTTCTCCCTCTCCACCTTCTCCGCCCCTCACCGGCGGCAGAGTCGGTAACAGGGGGTCTGGGCCGGAGCCCAGGAGGGGCACTGCACCCCCACCCGACGCCTCAGGTCCAGTGGAGCCAGCACGGCTTCCACTCTTGCGGGGGCTCCCCTGAGTCGAGGGAGGGCTGCCCCCAGCAAGCCTTCCTCCTGGGCCGTGCTCCCCCCTTGTCCCCCCTTGTCCCTCCACTGGACCTGGGGGTTCGTCCCGGCTAGAGCTCTTCCCTGGTTTCCCCAGTGCCAGCGGGGTGCCCTCAGCAGGCCCCTCCGAGCCCCAGAAAGGCAGCAGACCCTAGAGGTTAAACCCCAGGCTGGCCCAAGGTCAAATTCTGGCTCCAAACGGGGGGCCAGTGGCTGACTGCACCTGCCCCTCCCCCTCCTTCTGCGACACGGAGGCTGGTTCTGCCCCGTCTCTCGGTGAGGATGAGAACGTCCAGCCTCCACTGACCACAGCGCCAGGGTCCAGGTGGTGCTGCCCGTGGCCCCCTGGCCCCCCGAGGTCCCAATCAGCCTGCGGTCCTGTGCCGTTCGTGTGACCAGCGCTGGGCTCCCTCCCACAGGGGTCCGTGCCACGCAGGCAAAGCTCCAGTGGTGCCGGCAGCACTCGGAAATGCCTGCTGGGTGGACGGGTGGTGGACGGACAGAGAGATGGGCAGAGGGGTGGATGGACGGATGGGAGACTCATGGGACCAGAGCGGCAGCCCCACTGTGATGCCCTGCTGGGCTCCTGAGGGGGCACCCAGCCCCGGCCTCGCACGGGGACTACCTCTCCTAGGGCGCTGGCCAGGGCGTGCCCCCCCAGCCGGGGACCGTGGGCCGACCTGGGAACGTGCACAGCAGGTTCCCAGCCTTGGGCTCCTCGGGGAGACGTCCCGTTTCCAGGACGACCAGAGCACTTCCGCCTCCGTGCCCATTTCTCAGGAGAGGAAGAGGAGGCACAAATGGGGCTTTGCTGGGGCGGGGGGCGAGACCCAGACACCGGGGAGGGGGAGGCCCTGACCTGTCGGCGCCCACCTGACGCCCGCCTTGCTCAGGCCCCTGCAGCACCCCGGGGCCTCGCTTGCTCGGGAGGGCGGGCAAGCGCTGCTGCTCTTCAAAAGCCAGAACAGAGACCAGGCGAGGCCTCGCCCCCAGCCCACCGCCTCACTGGGCTGTGCCCCCCCCGCAGCCCCCCCCTCTGCCCTTCACCCTAATCCCCGGCCCCGGCCGCCACGCAGGCCAGTCCAAGCTGGAGTCGCCCGGCACCGTTTTGTGAGAAATCCACTTATTGTCTCCACTGCTGGGGAAGTTATCATCTCGAGGCTGCAGCTTCCTAAGGCGTTGCCATGGAGATGAATTTTCTGTGATAAATAAAAGTATTCTGGGGTCAGGAGATCTCAAGCATAACTAGGACAGATTTTGAGGAGGAAAATGCCAGAATTTCTGAGACACACGAGAAGGATCTGAGCTGCTTTTTCCCGGAGGCGGCTTCTCGGGCGGCTGGGAACCCGGCCGAGGAGCCAGCCTGCCTCTGACTGGGGGCTGTCCCCGCCCTGTCCCCGCCACCCCCCATGGTCAGGGCCGGGCACCCTGTGGCCGGGCGTTCCAATCAGGTTACGTTCTTGGGGCGAGGTCTGGGGGGAACCAAGCATGGGTTGGTTCCCAGGGGCCCCCCAGGCCGCAGGAAGAGCAGAGGGCACGGCTGTGTGTCCTCAGACGTGTCCATCACCCTCTCTGGTCCTGGACCCAGGGGGTGTGGGCCAGGATCCTTGGCACCTCTCTCTGGCCGCCCAGAGCGCTCAGGGAACCCTGGAGTCTCCTGTGGAGCTTGGGACAGGGTGTGGCTTCCCAGACGCCCGACCCTGTTTCCCCAGACACAGCCCCCCCGCCCCCAGCCGCATGGAAGTTGCTTAAGGATGTCCTTTGTTCAAGGACACCGCGAGCCAGGGTTTAGGGAGGAGGACGGGCAGGAGGCAGGTATGCAGAGCCGAGGGGCCTCTGGACGGCACCCAGGCAGCTCAGGCCCGTGCCAGGGGCTGTTTGCCAGCAACCCCCGCCCCCCACAGACAGACACACACACACACACACACACACACACAGATGCACGCATTAGGGAAACAGCCCTCCCCCCCGCCCACCTCAGCACCCCCTGGGCATAAAGAGGCCCCAGTGTCCTGGGACGGAAGCTCCCTGAGTCTCTGCCTGGAGGGAGCAACTCCAGGTCCCCAGTCCCCCCAGGGTCACACCAGTCACCGGGAGAGAAAGGGCAGGCGGGGAGGGAGGAGGAAAGGGAGGGTGGGGTCTGCCCTCAGGGGGAGGCCCTTGGGATGTGGACCCTCAGCTACAGCCCCATTTCCGTTTCCCCACCTGAACGGATCCACCTCGAGGTGAAAGTGCCCGGCTAAGGGGGCCTTGAGGTGTCCACCTGAAGGTTCCTGAGAGAGACCCCCTTAGCCTTCGGACACAGTGCAAACCAGGGCCCACCACTCCCGGCCACACCCTGCCCTGGCCCCGGCCCCGGCCAGCCTCCCAGCCTGCTCACAGCCCGGCTGGCCCCACCTCCAGAAGAATGAAGTGGGGGGTGGGCCCTGGTTTGCACCACTCCTGCACTCGATTCATCCAGACCCCTCCATCCAGACAGAACCCACAGGGAAAGGGGCTGTGGCTCCTGAGCCATGACGTGCGGAGCCGCCAGGACCCACACTGCAACTGCCTGTCAGCGTTGGCGGCTCCCCCACGAGGCCAGGCAGGGCCACCGGGGTGGCGACGGCCCCTCGGTGCCACATCCACGTGGCATAGCACCAGTGCGGCCGCCAGCCCCGGCACGTCCCTCCTCTGCGGGAGGGCTTGGCCTCCACGTGCCGGTGCTGCCCAGGCCCCAAAGGGGTGCCCACTGCTAGGGGCCCAGCAGGGTGTGGCAAGGACCTTTCAGTGGGCGCTTCCACTCCCAGAGAGACTGTGTGCCCAGGAGCCCAGCCAGACCCTGCAGGGAGTGGGCACTGGAGGCGTCTCCATGGTCAGAGTCACGTATGGCGCACGCCGGGGGACCCTGGGAAGCCGGTAGAAATCGTGGCTTTGAAGAACATGTAACAGCCCGGGAAGGTGCTCTTCTCCCAAGGAGGGAAAAAACACCGAAACGAGTGCACACAAGGAACACCCGAGGGAACCTGGAGCAGCTGAGGCAAAGGAGACACACCAGAATTCACAGGGCGCAGCTAAAGCAGCACTTAGAGGGAAATTCATAGCTGCGAGCACCTGTGTTATAAACAAGAGCGACCTCACGTCAGTGACTTAGCCTTCCGTCTTAAGAAGCTGGATCAAAAAGAGCAAACTCAGCCAGAAACAAGAGGAAGGAAAGAGTGCAGATTAGAGAAAAAGAAATAAAATAGGGAGCAGAAAGAAGAGGATAATAATAAAGCCAAAAGGTGTTTCTTTGAAAAGATCCACAAAATGGATGAGCCTTCACCTACACACACCAAGAAGAAAAGACTCAAGTGGGAAGGGGGAACACCACTATTAACTGTTCAGAAATGTAAAGACAAGGGGGTACTCTCAACAGTGTCCCCCAGAGACCGGACGACCGAAAGGAAATGGACAAATGTCCAGAAACGCACGAACTCCTGACACTGACTCACAGGAGGAGCCGGCCCACGGAAAACCCGCGGCAGGCAAAGAAGCCGCATCCGATCAAAGAACTTCCTACGAAGGAGGGGCCTGGGTGACACACTTTCGCCGGTGAATTCTACGGAACATTTTAAAGAAACGACGAATACCAAAGCTTCCCATGCTCTCCTAAATGATAAAAAGAGGAAGGAACTCATTCTCGTAGAACCATTTTTATACGCTAATACCAAAACCAAAAGTAGCACAAGGGAAAAAAACCCCACAGACCACAGTCCTTCAGGTATAGACATAAAAATCTTCAACAAAGTATTAGCAAACCAAACCCAACAACACGTAAAAAGTAGTAAGTATACCCAGGACCAGGTGGGATTTATCCCAGGGATGCAAGGCCAATTCAACAAACAAAAATCGATCGATATAATACACACAATATTAATAAAGAAAAAAAAGCATGATCATCTCAGCTGATGCAGCAAAGGCATTTGACAAAAACCCAACCCTGTCTGCTTCATGGTTAAAAAACAAAACAAAATGAAAAGCCACTCAACAAAGTGGGAACCGAAGGGAAGTCCCTCACGCGGACAAGGGCAGGGGCGTAGAGCCCAAGGTCAGGAGCAAGACCGACCCACATCCAGGCAGCGCTGTCCTGGCGCTCTGGCAGGGCGGTGGGACGAGAGGAAGGGAATGCGTCGGACCGGAGAGGAAGGAGGCAGTCAGTCTCATCTGCACGCGGCAGACCCTCAGGGGTCCCGGGAACACCTCGGTGCGGAGGGGACACGGGTCTGTCGGCACGGGGCCGTTGCACTCGGAAGACCACACACGAGCGCTGAGCAGCCCCACAACTGAGAAGAGTCCCGTTTACGACGGCACCAAGAAGGGGGAACTAGCCCCCTGTCAGGCGTAGCTCAGTGGATTGAGCGCGGGCTGCGAACCAAAGCATCGCAGGTTCGATTCCCAGTCAGGGCACGTGCCTGGGTTGCAGGCCACGGCCCCCAGCAACCGCACATGGATGTTTCTCTCTCTCTTTCTCCCTCCCTTCCCTCTCTAAAAATAAATAAATAAAATCTTTTTAAAATTTTCTAAAAAAAAAGGAAGGAACTATTCAGAAATGGATTTAACAAAGGAACTGTAAGGGTTGGCGTTGGCAATGGCAGAAACGTCGCTGAGAGAATTCGAAGACCCCAAGTAAGTGCAAGCAGCCCTGTGCTCATGGGTCGGGAGCGGAGCAGCCAGGCGGCCGCCCCCCAGACGGACCCACGGGCCCAGCGCAGCCCCCCTCGCAGTCCCGGCTGCCCTGTCTGCAGAGACTGAGGAGCAGGCCCCAGAGTGCAAAGAGGAGGACGGGAGCCCAAATCACCGCAACGGAGCTGGCCAGGGTGACAGGAGCTGGGGGGTGCGGGCTCCCGAGCCTGACCTCGCCCCACAGGGCAGTCAGGGGGCCACGGCAGCCCCAGTCCGAGGGCTGACGGACTGGGTGGGGGGACCGTGTCCAGGAGCGAGCCCTTCTGCTCCGGCCAGCTGGTGCCCACACCTTCGGAGGGAGAGGCCTTTTTTCAAAACAGGGACGGCTGGACACCCGAGGGAGAGAGAGTGGCATCACACCCGCGTCACGCCCCAGTGCGAGAGCCGGAACTTTATACAAGAGCCTCAGAGAAGAATCTGGTCGGCGCCGGTCAGCGCTGGGCCACCTGCCCTGCAGTCATCTCCTGCACAAGGTTCTGGCCTCTCTGGCCTCCTGCGACCTGACCCCACAGGTCAGGCCCCTCACAGAGGAGGGAGGGGAGACCCTGGCCCCGTGGACACTCAGGGTCTGCCCTCCCCGAGACCAGAGTAAACCAGGGACCCGACCAGTGAACAAACGAGGCCCTGGAGACCCGAGGCCGGAGTAGCCCTGAGGCCGCCCGGGCTGGGGCTGGCCGACCCTCGCTGGCCCTGGAGCCAGCCCGGGGTTCCGGAGAAGAGCAGGGGGCGTTGGTGCCGCCCGGCTGTGACGGGGGGCAGCGTGGAGAGCCCCGGGCCAGAAAACCGTGGGGAAGGGCCTCTGAGGTCAGGCCGAGGTCACGGGCGCCCGCGACAGGCAGACCCGGGCTGAGGAACTGCAGACGGCAGCCCAGGTGCAGCCGCTCGCGGGGGCACAGGTCCGGGCGAGTCCGCAGCCGCCTCTTTCTGTCCGGAAGCGCAGCTGCGGCGGGGCCCGGAGCCCCTCCCCGGGGGCCCAAGGAAACCGTGGCCGACGACGGAGGCTTCCGGCGTGGGGCTTTGTTCTCCAGGGGACACCTGCCCACCTACTCCCCCCGAGGGCCCTGGCCGGGGACAGGAAGGACCCCGGAGCCGCTGACCGGGGCCAGGGTCCCTGTGCCTGCCCCCAGCTGCCCACGCAGAGGTCCACCCTCACACACTAGAGAAGGAGCCCGTGGTCCCGCGGATCCACGCCCAGCTGCCCCGGGATGACACCCGGCCAGGCCCACGCACGGCCCGGGAGACCAGCAGCGCACGGGGCGGTGTGGCAGAGCCCAGCCTCCCTGCCCCAGCCCCCCGCCGCCCCCTTCCCCCCAGCTGTGTGCTCCTGTCAGGTGGACCAGAGGTCTGACCAGGTGTTCTTGAGGGCCTGGAGCCCCCCAGGTAAAGGGGGGTGCTCACAGCCGGAACCCCATGGAGGGGTGCTGGGCAGGCAGGGTCACAGCCCTCAGTGGAGCCTCCAGGCCTGGGGCCAGCCGTGTGTCCCCAGCCTGGGGGCTGCTGGGAGGAACCTGCAGGGCAGAGGTGTCTCTGTCTGTCTGTCTGTCTGTCTGCCCCGCACACCAGGGCCACAAAGGGCCTCCTGGGCAGTGCGGGGCCAGGTGGCAGAAAGGACCTTGGGGCCAGAAGGGGCGCTGCCACTCGCCTGTCTGGTGCATGGCGGGGAGTGGGGGTGTCCTCCCAGGAATGCTGCCCGCTGATCCGCAGGCCGGGGGCCGGACGGTGAATACTCCACATTTTTTGGCAGCTCCAGGGCCTGGCTGGAAACAGCCACAGTTTTATTCTGCAGAAACCGCAGGCTTTGCGTCCCAGGCCCCTCAGGGAGTGGGGGCGGATTCCAGCCCAGGCTGCCAGTGGCAGCGGGGAATGTGGGGTGACATGTGGGGTGGCAAGCCAGGTCCTGCTTACTGCCACCACCTCGGAGGCCAGGCCGGGTCCCAGCCCCCAGCCCAGCACCTCTGTCAGCACAGCTGGACCACTCTCAGGTCCCGGCCCCCAGGACCCAGGCTCTTAGCAGAACTTCCTGCTGCCCCCTCGGAGACCCCCCTCAGGGACCCGAGGAGCCTCAGCCCCAGCCCTGCCTCCCAGGGCCCAGGCTGGTGTGGAGAACGGAGGGCCCGCCGAGGGTGTGGCTGCAGCGGGCACCAGCAGGGCCGGGGGGGCCCAGACATCCCAGGGGGTGGGGAGGCAGCCTGGCCCACCCCTCAGCTCAGCCGGGTAGCAGGGGTGATGGAGGAGGGGTGCCTCACTGCCCTCCCAGCCAGAGAAGCTGCTTGAGGCAGGCAAACGGCTGGGTGTGAGGCCGGCGGCCCCGGGGTCCGGCTTCAGCCCGCGGCCCACGCTCCTGTCCGAGGGGCGGCTCCGTCCTCACCCCACGTGTTGCAGGGGTGGGGTGGGCGGGGGCCCCGAGACGCCTTCCCAGCACCGCTGCCAGCGCCAGCGTCGGCGATGGTTTCTGGGAGCAGAGAAAGGGCTCACCCGCCAAGGTCACACGGCAAGGTCATCCAAGGTCATGTGAGATACCCAAGGTCCCGTGGACAGATGCCCAAGGCTACAGCGCTGGGTGGTCCAGGGCAGGCAGAGCCACGTCCGCGGCCGCCTGGGCTGCCCCAGCTGCGGGGCTGGAGGGCTGGCTCTGCTCTCCTGCCGGGGGCCCTCCAGGACAACGCCCCCCCCACCCGGCTCCACCTGCACCCCCGTGGCCAGGGCCCCCCCGCCTGGGACCACGAGGCTGGCAGGAGGTCAGGCCTCCAGCCGGCGGGGCCGACCCCACTTCCCAGCCCCATTCTCAGGGCAGCAGTGGGGCCAGCTGTGGGGCAGGGGGCTGCGGGCAACAGCACGCAGGTGGGGCGGCCACCACGCAGGGCCTGGGCACGTCCAGGGAGGTGGGGGCAGGCCCACGGCATCCCGCCCCGCCGCTGCCCCCCTGGCAGGGGCCCTGCCTGGCCCTCCCCCTTCACCGCTCCTCTCCAGCCGAGCTCTCGGTCGCCGCAGAACAAGCTGTGGGGGCACCGAACCACTGGGACTGGTGATGCGTCGTCACCAAGCGGGTGCGGACCCGCCCGGCCAGGGGCACCTCCCAGCCGGCCAGCTCCTCCCCGGGGACACCCAGGCTGTGCGGGACCGAAGGACCACGTGGCTGCGTCCACCCCCCAGGGGCTCAGTGTCCCCCGTCACTGCCCCTCTGCTCAGGGCCCCTCTGTGAGCGTTACGGGCCTGCCACGGGCACAGTTGCCTGTCTCCAGAATGAGGTGGGAGGGACTGGGGCCAGGCGCACCCAGAGGCGGTCTGAGCCTGGCCTGGGCCGGCAGCGGCAGCGTGGGACACGCGGCACCTGGTGGCCAGGCAGGACAGCCGCCTCACAGACCGGACACCGAGGCCCACACCGCAGGACGCCCCCGTCGCCTGGAGCCCAGACCTCCGACCTGAGGCAAGGGGGGGTGTGGCCAGGTGGCCACAGGTGTCCAGGCAGTTGTGCGGGTGGACAGGTTGCCACCCACAGCTTCCCCCATGCAGAGCCCAGAACTGAGTAAACGGGGACATGCTGGGGCAGGTGGGGCACATCTGCACGAGGAGGCAGACGACCCCGAGACCCCAGCAGGGCCCCCCTCTTCTGCACTCAGCACGGCCGACCCTCGCTCTGCCCCGAGGTGAGGCCCCGGGCGGTGGCCCAGGGGGGAGACCAGGGATGCAAGCGGAGTGTGCGGGCCGTGCGGGGCATCCTGCAGGAGGCCAGCTGGCAGCCCCAGTCCCCACGGTCACCCAGCAACGCCGTGGCACCCCGACTCCCCTGGTGGCTCTCTCTCTTCCCCAGGGGCAATGGGAGGCCTTCCTGGCTCGTCACTTCGACGGGCAGACCACTCGCCCAGCGGCGTCCCCCACAGAAACGGATCCCTGAGCCGCATTCCCAGTGCGTCCCGGAAACCAACCCCCAGCGCCCGGGGCAGGTGCGCCTGGCCCGGTGCACGGCCTCTGTCTCTGCACGGCTACACCCAACGGCGAGGCAGCGAGTGTGAGTGGGCGAGAGTCCCACGGGCTCCGGTGGACGGGCCAGCCAGGGCGCACCGCCGGCCCAGGAGGCTGCCACCTCCGAGACCCCCCAGCAGCCCCAGCGGCCGCGCCGAGGGCGGTGGCCAGGGCAGAGCTGAGACTCAGTGACGTGGCTGGAAAAACGTGACCGCACAACGTGTTTCTCGTGGATGGGGTGTGCCGGTGGCTCCTTTTCCCTTTTGGTTCCAAAAAAAAAGGAAGAAAAAACATAGCAGGCTCTCAGGTATATAAAACTGGTAATATTAGATAAAAATACAAACTTCACCTTTACAAAACAAAAAAACAACACACACATTTGTCGAGTACACGTTGACGCGTAACATCTTACCAAAAATAAAGAATTTGGGTCGTGTCCGCACACCGCAGCAGCACGGGCCACCCCACAGCCGCGCCGCGGCCCCGCCGGGAGCTCCAGGGGCAGGAGACGGGATGGCCTCTGATTGGGTCACGCACAGTCCTCTGGAAATGGCTTCGATGCAAAAGCAGACTCAGGTGGGGCCGGGGGGAGCACGGAAAGCCAGAAACATTTAGGAAATGATGCATAGGTGGGTATACCATGTTTATTTAATACATCTCATTCATTCGCATCCTGCGAGGGGGGTCCCGTCTCGCTGCCCGACTGCCACGGCAGCCTGGTGCCGTCCGCGTCGATGTCATCCGAGAGATAATTTAAAAAAAAAAAAAAAGAAGCTAGGCAAAGAGTAAAAAGGAAAGCTGAATAATCACTTTATGGTGTAAAAAAAAAAACCCACTTAAGGCTCTCAGGAAGGCTTCGATAGACCGACACACGACAGCAAGAGACGTGGTTTCTGAAGTCCGGGGCGTGTCCGAGACCCTCGGGCCCCCACGCCCCGCGGGGCCGGGCGCCGGCCAGCCGTCTTCCGGAAAGCGCGGGCTCGTCCGTGTCCTCGGCGAGAGCACCTGTGACCGCCCCGGGCAGAAGTCCATCCACTGCGGCCTCCGTCCCCGCGACCGCCCGTCCGGGTCGTTTCGGGAGCCGGTCCCGTTGGCCGTGGCCCGTGGTTCTGTGCGCGCCCGCGCTCCTCGACAGGGGAGCGTCTCACGGCCCCACGAGTGCTACAATACTTGCTTTGATGTCACACTGAACAAACGTACACTGTCTCTTTGTTCTCCCGAGTGTGCGTGGAGACAGTTTTCACGGAGGAGAACAAAGACCGCGCGCTGGCGATGAGCACCGTGCATCGCAGGTCAGGATGTGACGCCGCGTCCGTCCGCGCCCCGGGCAAGGGCCGCCGGCTCGTCCTCACCTCACATCTGCGGGGGGAGGGGGGGCAGAGAGGCAGGCGCTGAGGGTGGGCGCACGCACGCCTCACACGTGTGCACCCGCACACGCACCCCCCCCCCCCCCCGCGTCCATCCCAGGAGCTGAGGTCTCGTTCAGCGTCTCACACCCCACGGGGTGTGTCGCCACGCCTCTGCCGTCCCGACCGGGGCCGGGGCTCCGGGGCCTCAGGACGGGACAAGACCGAGGAGCAAGCCGGCCCTCCCGTCACACAGCCGGGAACCGGGGCCCGGAGAGGCCGGCCCTTCTGTCCGTCCCCTCGCCTCCCTCTTCCTTCCAGCCTCGGGCTCCATGCGCAGCCTGGAGACCTGGCAGCCATGCTGGGCCACGGAACAAGCCAGAGGATGGACACCGCTGGCCGGGGCTCTCCGTGGCCAGGCAGATGGACGCTGAGCCCCGAGCTGAGAGACCCACCCTCTGTCGCCCGCCCACTGGCCATTTGGACCCTGGTGCCACCCACATGCCCAGGGCCGGCCTGCCGGCAGGGAACAGAAACCACAGCCTCTCCCTTCGGGGTCTCTGCAGTCAGGCAGCCAGTGCAGGCCGGAGTCCACGTGCATGGACGGCACCCCCGCACAGCACCCTCGGGCCACCCATGTGGGCCCTCCGGCCCCAGAGACGCCCCACAAGCGCACCCAACCCCAGGCCTCCGGAGCTCCGGGCCCAGCCGCGCCCTGCCATCACTCTGCCAGCCGAGGCCCGGCTCTCCGACACCTGTCTCCAAGAGAGTTCTCGCCACTGTTTGTTTTGGATGCCGCAGGCTCCCGCGTGCCCAGAGGCACGAACAGCTTCTCCAGAGCCAGACGGGCCGAGCCCAAGGACCCAGAGAGGCCTGCAGCCGCCTCCCGCTTACTGCTGGGGCTGCCCGGGGCCCTCTCTCTTCGGGAAACACAGCGTGGCTCTCCGGCAGACGGGGCTTCCCAGGCCCCCACGCAGCTGCGGGGCAGCCGGGCGGTCAGAGCGGAAGTCACGGGGCGGGCTTCTCCGACAGTGTGGGCGTGACTTCTGGAGCGTGAGCACACACTCCAGGCCACGAGGCACCTCCGCAGACAGACAGCACCAGCCCTGAGCACGGGAGTCCCTGACGCCCCGGGCGGCCACACTCGCTGCGGTCTGTCTGTCTGTGTGTCTGTGAGTCACAAACTTCACCTGAGTCACTGGCTCTGGGTGCTCCCCGAGCATTTCTGCACGGGAGCTGCTCGGCCTCTGACCGCCCTAACCCGAAATCTCTACCAGGCCTCAGTATTTTCATCTGTCAAAGGGGGCGGGCGGCCTGCCCGAGCCGACCCACTGCTGCCCAGGGCACCCCAATCACTCCACTCACGGGGTGCCCCCGCCCCCCAATCAACGAGAAGACCAAAGCCAGAGCAGGGCCTCCGGGGCGGGAGGGCCGCGGACCAGGCTTCTGCGCGGCGGGGTGCGGAGGAGTCGGGGACGGGAGCGGGGACCCACAGCCCAGCCAGACAGCAGAAGCCCGCAGAGCAATCAAGGCCAATCACGGCCGTGTCCTCGCCGGGTCATTCGCCCTGTGATCGGTCACAGCGCCCCCACCCCCACGCAGGACGCGGCCGCCCAGAGACCGCTCCTACCTGGTTGGCTGGTTAGGTGGGTTTTAACCTCTTTCTTTTCCGCTTTTTACCTGACTCCCTGCGCCTTCCTGTTAACAGAAGGGCAGGGAGGGTGAGCGGGCCTAGGGCAGGGCTGGCAGGTGGGCACCGAGCAACACACCTGGGCTGCTGCTTGTCTCGCTGCAAGAGAACTGGCTCCATCAGCCCTGGCAGGGCCCCTCCCAGTCCCCGCGGGCCGGCCCTGGCGCCGCGCTGCTTCGGGGCAGTGGGTCTGCAGTGGGGGAGGCCGGACCCCTGCTGGCAGCGCCGTGGCCAGCGGCCCAGCACCTGCCTTCCCACCGTGGTGGGGGCTGGGGGTTGAAGCGCAGGCTGCCGCCCTCCTCAGCGCAGCCGGAACAGCCCCTGCCAGGGCTGCACAGCCCGGCACACCGCCCCACCGAGGTCCACGGCAGCAGGACTCGCCCCAGCAGGTCCACAGGGCGTGCCGGCCGGTCAGCAAGCGGCCGACTGACCTGAGGGCAGCAGCCCCAGACCCCGCCGCCCACTGCGCCCACGTCCCCACGGCCCCAGAGCCAGGCCGAGGACCCTCGGGGGCGGCTGACCTGTCTCCTCCTCTCGGTAGTCCGGGTTTGGGCCGGTCGGCATGCACGTGCACTCCAGGTGCTCCTCCAGCCGCACCTGGACTTCTTTCAACTTTGGTTTCTTCCTGACGTACTCCACCTTGGCCACCTGCCCGAGACAACAGACCCGGCTGTGAGTGCCAGGCCCCAGCGGGCCAGCAGGGAGCCAACCCCGACCTCCTCCCAGCGGGAGGCCCGAGTGCGGGGTGCAAAACGGGCTTCCGAAGCCTGTGTGCTCCAGCCCCATTTTACCTGAAAGTCACCCCCACCTTTGTGCAGGAGTCCTAAAGAATGTGCTCCAAGGTGGGAGCCCCTAGAGGTGGGAGGAGGTGGGCGGGAGGCAGGAGGGAAGGTGTTTGGTTCTGTTTAGGGGCCTCTGGGGCCTCGGGCATCGCTGTCCACATGTAATTGCTTACCCCAGGGACAGGGCCGCAACCCGGGCATCACCTCTCTCCTGCCCATGGGACCCAGAAACAGGCTCCCGCCCACAGTGAGCCCCCCGACTCCGCCAGGCGCTGGGCCAGGCTCCCCCACGGCCTCGGCCCCAGGCGTGAGGGCTCCTCATGGCCACTGGGCTGCAGTTCTCCCCGCACGTGGAGGAAATGTGGGCAGAGACCTGGGGCTACCCCAGGGCCCGGTGAGCTGGCGCCTCTCTGGTCGGGGCAGCTCCACCAGCCCCCGTCAGCAGCCTCACCAGCTGCAAACTCTCGGCACAGAACCACACGGCAGGCCTCCCCCGCCCCCGCCCGTCCCCCGCCAGGGTGCTTCAGGAAGAAATGGCCCCGAGGCCCAAGCTCAGGGGCAGCTAGGAGCCCAATCCCCACAAACCCCAAGGGGCTGGCCTGCTTGTCCTGAGTAGCACCTCCCCGTGGGCGTGCACACGTGTGCACACGCACATGCCTGATCACAGGACCTCGGCCTCACACACATGCACACACACAGCTCCACAGACTTAAAGTGCTGCCCGTGCACACTCGAGGGTGCCCAGCCCCCGCCCCCCGCCCTATTTGTGGAGAAGAAAACCTGCAACAGGCATCAGAGGCCAACTATCCCAGCCACTCCCTGCCGCCCCAGGGGTCCCGTCCACGCGGGCCCACAGCCTGCTCTCCGGTCCCCAGCAGGAGCCACCACGGCCTCTCTGCAGCCCCAGGCCCCCACCCGCAGAGCCAGGCCACCCCACGGGGGCCCGGGGACCAGCCCTCAGGGTGCCCACTCCATCCCCTCACTGCTCACCTGGGGAAACCGAGGTGGAAACGGAGCAGAGGCCACAGGCTCCACCCTGATCATGAGAAGACGGGAGGGGGGTCTCTGCCCAAGCTGGCAGGGGGCCCAGGACAGAAGGCCCCGACCCGGGACGCTTGGGGAGAGAGGAAGAGGACGGGACCTTCCCCAGGGTCCTGCAGGGGCCAGGCATCCAGAATCCAGAGGAGATGGCTCAGCCCTGCACGCAGCGACCAGGGGCCTGGCCCACGGGCCAGCTGGGCCACTCAGCCACGTCAACTGATGGTCCACCCTCTGTGCTGAGGCTGCCGGGACCCGGCTCACAGAGACCCCCGGACCCCCGGGCAGAGGGAGCCCCCCCAATGTGAGGGGCGGGTGCTCCAGAAGCACCTCCTTGCCCGGTCCCCTCGGTCCCCTTGGCACAAGGCACACAACGCTGGCCGCCCAGGCAGGGAACCCCCTCCTTCAAATGGCCCCCTTTTATCACAGAAAAACAAGCAGGTTTACGACATACCTGCTTCCGGGTCTGCGAGGGTTGCAGCAGACCCAGAGGCGGGAAGTGGCTGCACTTCCACCCCGAGAACACACTGTGGGTGCGAACCCCTCAGAAGTGTCCTCCCCACTCAGCCAGGCCCCCAGAGCAGGACCCTGTTCCCGAAGCCTCGGCCTCCAGACCCACACGGCAGCCCAAGTGGGGTCCCCATGTCCCTCCCCCCCACTTTCCGTGTCTGGGCTGCACCTCATAAAACAGACACCCCGACTCCCCACTACTGAGGGTGCCTGTGTCACCCACCACAGGCACGTCACCCAAGAGCCCAGAGGTGACACCACCCTCTCCAGACACCGGGACACCGGGCGCAGGAGGCCTGAGCCCCAGCCGCCCGCCAGCGCCCCGCAGGACGCCCCCACCGTGTCCGGGCAGAGCACCGACCGCGACAACGAGCAGCAGGGCTGGCCGAGGTGCCAGGGCCTGAGTGTGCCCACTTCACAGACGAGGACACCGAGGCAGCTGACCAGGCTGCTTCGTTCGCTGGGCGGAGGCTGGTCCTGGAAACAGCAGAGGCCCTGAGCTCGCCCGGAGCCAGGGACTTCCTAAGCCAAGGACGTCCATCCCCTGGCAGTGGGGGGGTGGGGGGGGTGCTGCTCCAGACTCAGCCTTCCCTGGGCGTCCCCCCAACCTGGCCCACAGCCCCCACCACTGAAGCCCACCCCAGGGCCGGGCAGACGACCTCCCCAACAAGACCCCAAGAACAGTGACCCCAGGCTCCTGGGCCTGAGGCCTGATGAGTAGGGTCCCTGGAGGCCACGTCCAACGTCCCACGGCCAATGTGTTGGCTCCCGGACCGCTGGGCTCTCCCCACGTAAGCACAGGGCACCCCCGAGGCTGAGGAGGGGGCTGGAGGCCCTTACTTGAGACCCTCAGCCCAGGGCATTCTCCCTCGCAGGCCCTACACTGGGCCCCATACAGCCGTGGGGGACGCCCCCTAACTCCACCTGCAGGCTGCAGACGCCAGTCCCGGGCCCCCGGGGGGGAGCCGTGGGCCTGCCCTCCAGAAGTCCAGCAAAGCAGAGCCGGGTAGACCTGGGGCAGCCCCAGTTCACCCAGGACGGGCCTCACTCACACCCACAGGCGGCCCGCACACAAACGGAAGCCCGAGCCCACAGATCCCGTGGCTCCTCACGCAGGAGATGGCGCTTACAGCGGCTCCTTCACCCTGGCCCCACGGCAGGCCACCGGCACCCGGCCAGTGGGCCTGAGCTGCTGGGGACGCCACCGGAGCCATGGCCACCACCACCCTAACCCCAACCCCTGGGCCCGGGAGACAGGTTAAGATTAGGCTGGCAGTCTGGCTGTGGGCTCGGGGAGGCCAGCAGGTGAGCGGACAGCAAGCCCGGCTCAGGAGCGCTGACCCCAGGACCCCAGCCCACCTCTGAGGGCAGCCGCACCCCGGCTATGCAGGGGACCTGCCTCCAGATGCTCCCACCAAGCTGCCGTGGGGGAAGAGGGGCTGGTGCCAGGGCAGGGGAGCCCGCCCCAGGCCCCACACCCACGACTTCAGGGAAACGTGGAGACGGGGCAGGGTCGCCGCTGGTCCCAGCACACCCAGGCACCAGGCCTGGGGGCCACTGGGCAGAGCCTCGGCTGAGTGAATGCCGGACAGTTCGCCCTCTTGGGCCTCGACAGGGGGACCACGCCCAGCCTGCATTTGCCCCCTTCTCTAAGGAGCCCTTGTGAGTGGAAAGGCCAGACACCCCAGAATACCAGAGAGCCGCTGCCCACGGCCAGGACTCCCACCTGCCCAGCACCCACCACCCACCCAGGCGCTCGAGCCTGCTCTGCCCCAACCCCAGAGGGAGCAGGAGCGGGAGCGGCCGGCCGGCTGGCCCCCACAATGGGCCTCCTGTTCCCACTGACCTTTCATCCTCTCTCTGCCAGAGCCCCGGGGTAGGGGCCGGATGTTGTCCTGGCAGCCCTCTGGCGGGTGGGCAGGCAAGGGGAGGAAGGGGCCAAGCCCGGGCAGGGTGGGGTGCGGGCGTGGACCCAGGCCACCTGGGCTCCAGATGCAGCAGGGAGCCCCTCTGCCCCCCCGGGACTGACCGTGACCCCGTCTGGGCAGATGAAGGCCTTCCCCACCAGGGGAGGGCCTGGCCCAGCTCCGCCCCCTGCCCAGAGCCTACGGGACCCGCACCCCGGGTGGAGGTGCACCCTTCCCGGATGTGGAAGGGGGCCCGCCCTCCCACTACGCAGCGAGGACCACGCCATCCACCTGCTCAGAGCGGCCAGCAGACAGAGGCAGGCCACTCCCCATCTAGGGCCAGACACCCCTGGTCCTCCCAGCACGAGAAGCAAGAGAGGGAACGGGGCGTGTCCCTGGAGGCTGGAGCCCACTTCATCCCAGCACCCCCATTCCTCCAAGCCGCCACCCAGAGGCCCCAGGGCCGACATGTGGGCCCATGTCATCTGCAGCTCCCACCGGCCAGTGCCCCGGAGAAAAAGACCCACTGTACCCAGATTTCTGGGGCTAATAAGCCCCCCAACTACCCCAGGTGAGGACAACAAGGCCCCGAGGGGACAGAGCTGGCCACAGAGTGGAGGCCTAGAGGGCAGGGCCAGTTTGGGAAGCCCAGGGCTTGCCCCTCAGTGTCCCCTTTTAACAACGGGAGAGTGGTGGGGGCTGGCTGCCCCAGTGCCGGGACAGGGGGGCCTGCTGCTGGTGTCTGCAGGCCGGAGACAGGCCGCCCCGCAGGGGGGCCAGGCCCCCAACCAGCGCCTCACGTGTCCGTCGTGCCCAGACCCTGGGGCGATGGGCCGTGGAATGTGCTCACTCAGCTCCCAGACACGGCAGGGACCACACCCCAAGGTCAAGTCCCAGTCACGGGTCTAAAGGACCTTCTTGCGTGACCGTGGCCCAGTGGCCACGTGGTCCTCCACTGAGAAAATCTTCTTCCCTGCACCTCCCGCGGCGGCCAGGGCAGCCCTCGAGGGGCTGGGCTGCTGGCGGCACCAAGCAGGGGTGGCGACAACCTGTAGCCGAGGAACGAGCTCCAATGTCCCCAGGCTGACATCTGCAACCCCCACACTCCCCCCCCGCCCCCGGCAGACGGCTCCACGGCCAGTGAGGCTCTGTGGGGGGCAGGGAGGACCACATGCTGACCCACACCCCAGGGTCCCAGCCCACCCAGAGCCTAGAAGGGGAGCCACTGGCCCCAAAGCCTCAGCCTCACTTCCGAGAGGCCAGGAGACACCCCAGGGCCTCGCTCCAGCCCTGACCCTCTGCAAGGGGCTGGCCGGGGACTGACGGACGTCCAGACCCAGAAGCCCTCCCTGCCCAAAGGGAAGGCCCTTCCCCAGGCTCCCCTGGGAGCCTCACAGCCCCCACACCCTGTCGCTGTGCTCCAGGCCCATTTCACAGATGAGGTGAGTGAGGCAGAGCGGGGCGTGGGAGGGGCCCAGACTGCCACGGGAGCTTCCAGCCACTGGGCCAAAAGCCAGCCCCAGTCTGGCCGCCTAGAAGGATCCAAAGAAGCAGAATGTTCCTGAGGGCTCTGGTGGGGAGAGCAAGGGACTCCCATGTTACTTCCTGTGTCGCCCCCACCCCACCCAGTGCTGCCCTAGAGGTCACCGATGGCCTGAGGAAGAGGAGGAGAGCTCAGGCTCCAGGTGGGCACAAGTGGTGAGCCGGGAGGGCAGTGGGCCCCAGCCACCGATCCATCCTGAAACAAGGGGCGGGGCCCAGGAAAGGACCCTCCCAGAGAAACCCTCCGCCGACACACCGGTCCCTACGAAAGGGGGTGGCCTGCAATGCGCCCAGGGGCACCGCCTTCCTGCCTTTGGCGCTCTAGGGAGAGGCTCTGGGGGCAATGCGGGCTGAAGGGACCCCGACCCCACCTGCCGAGCACCACAGCCACCACCAAGATGCCTGTGAGAACAGTGTGTGGTGGAGAGGAACCCCACACGCGCCCCGCCCCCGCATTCGCCCCGCCCACAGCCGCACACCCCGCCCACGGTCGGCAGCCGCCACGCCCACAGCCTCAGCGCTCACCCCGCCCACATCCCCGCGAGCCCCACCCCTCCCTAGCCCTGCCCCGGGAGCGGGCTCACCTTGACACTGCGGTGGTGCACGCGGGACGGCTGACACTTGACGCTGCTGGTGTTGCAGCAGCCGGTACAGCGTTTCACCTCCACGCACGGGGGCCAGATCAGAAAATTGGCAGAGGTGGGGTCCACCTGGCTACGAGGTATCTCATAAATGACCGTCCTGGTCTTGCAGACAGCAGGGACAGCTTCCTCTGCAGAGAGAAGAGCCTCAGTGAGTATGGAGGCCACTCCTACCTGCCCCCTGCTTTCCCCAGTGCGACCGGGTGCCAGGCAGCCCCAGGGCCCTCCCACCCCCACGGGAGGCCACCAAGGTGTCCCAGGAAGAGCAGGAGCTCGTGACCCAGGACGGGGACCGTGGGGGAAGGACGTGGCCAGGCAAGGGGACCATGTGCACTGGGGACCGTGTGACACTGGGGCCAACAGAAGGGAGGCCCCATGTACCCCTGGCGGGTAGGGAGGGCGCAGCTGGGGACAGACAGAGACAGGCTGACTGGCAGGTGGGGCCGGCAGAGGTGTGGGTGAGCAGGGAAACCGAGGCCAAGAGCCTGGACAGCTGGGCAAACAGAGAGGACCCAACCCTGCACGGGGCTGTGTCCCCGGGCCCACTCCAGGCAGGGACAGACCCACACGGGATCAGGTCGCCGGCTCCAGGGCCTATGGCCAGGGGGACCCGGGGCATCACTCCTCGGTGACCGCAGCAGGGGAGCGGCCACAGGGCTCTGGGGGGGGGGGTCACGGCGGACAAGCCACGCCCAGATGCCCCACCCCCGAGGCCTGAGACCTGCTCCTGAAAGGGGGCCTCATGACCACCGTGGGGCCGCCCACAGGCTGCCAGGGCCCCTCCAAGCAGGAAGCGGCTCGTCTC